>NC_081357.1:132040868-132187655 GCF_030684315.1 Stegostoma tigrinum | reverse complement strand
ATGTCCCACTGAGGCAAGGAAGGGATGGTAAGGCGAAGGAACCTTGGATGACAAGACATGTGGAACATCTAGTCAAGACGAAGAAGGAAGCAAGGATCAGGCAGGGCTCTAGAGGTCTACAAGGTAGCCGGGGGAACTAAAGAATGGACTTAGGAGAACTAGAAGGGGGAGGTATGAGAAAATCTCGGGGGATAGGATCAAGGAAAACCCCAAGGCTTTCTATACTTAAGTGAGGCACAAGCGAATGGCCAGAGCAAGGGTAGGGCCAATCAGGGGCAGTGGAGGGAACTCATGTGTGGAGTCAGAGGTGGTAGGGGAGGTGCTTAATGAATATTTTGCTTCTGTATTCACCAGTGAGAGGGACCTTGACATGTGAGGGGACAGCATGAAACAGGCAGATATACTCGAACAGGTTGTCGTTGGCAGGAAGGAAGATGTGCTAGAAATTTTGAAAAACATGAGGAGAGGCAAGTCGCCGGGACAGACAGGATATGCTCAAGGCTCCTACAGGATGCGAGAGAAGAGACTGCTGCCCCTTTGGCAATGACCTGTGCGTCCTCACTGTCCACTGGAGTAGTACCAGAAGACTGGAGGGTGGCAAATGTCATTACCTTGTTCAAGAAAGGAAATTGGTCTATAATTTCCAAGATTATCCCTGTCAGTCACAAGTCTGATCGAATTCTTTGAGGATGTGACAAGACACATCGATGAAGGCAAAACAGTGGATATGGAGTATATGGATTTCAGTAAGGCATATGATAAGGTTCTACATAGTTGGCTCATTCAGAAAGTAAGGAGGCATGGGATTCAGGCAAATTTGGCTGTCTGGATACAAAACTGGCTGCCCAGTAGAAGACAGAGGGTGGTAGTAGATGGAAAGTATTCAGCCTGGAGCTTGGTGACCAGTGGTGTGCTGCAGGGATCTGTTCTGGGATGTCTGCACTTTTTGATCTTGAGAAATGACTTGGATGAGGAAGTGGAAGGGTGGGTTAGTAAGTTTGCCAATGGCATGAAGCTTGGTGAAGTTGTGGACAGCGTGGAGGGTTGCAGGTTGCAACGAGGCATTGACAGGATGCAGAGCTAGATGAAGAAGTGGCAGATGGAATTCAACCCAGAAAAGAGTGAAGTGATTCATTTTGGAAGGTGGAGTCTGAATGCAGAATACAGGGTTAACGGCAGGATTCTTGGCAGTGTGGAGGAACAGAGGGATCTTGGGTTCACGTCCATGGTTTCTTCAAAGTTGCTACCCAAGTTGATAGGGTTGAAAAGAGGGCGTTTGGTGTGTTGGCTTTCATTGGCAGGGGAAATGAGTTCAAGAGCTGTGAAGTTATGCTGCAGCTCTATAAAACTCTGGTTATACCGCACTTGGAATATTGTGTTCAGTTCTGGTCACTTCATTATAGAAAAGGTATGGAAGCTTTAGAGAGGGTGCAGAGGAGGTTTACCAGGAGGCTGCCTGGACTGGAGGGCAGGTCTTTTGAGGAAAGGTAGAGAGAGCTAAGGCTTTTTTCATTGCAGCGAAGAAGGATGAGAGGTGACATGATAGAGATGTATAAGATAATGAGAGGCATAGACAGAATGAATAGTCAGAGCCTTTTACCCAGGGTGGAAATGGCTATTACGAGGGGGCATAATTGTAAGGTAATTGGAGGAAGGTATACGGGAGATGTGAGAGGTAGGCGTGTAGAATGTGCTGCCAGCAGTGGTAGTGGAGTCAGATACTTTACAGACTTTTAAGTGACTCTTGGATAGGCACATGGAGGGTAGTAAAACGTAGGGGATGTGCAGGCTAGATTGATCTTGGTAGGATAATAGGTTGGCACAACATCGTGGGCCAAAGGGCCTGAACTGTGCTGTACTTTCTATGCTCTATGGTCCAATAGCAGTGACTAGGATTATGCTGTTTAGCTGCAAAACACAAAATATCTAGTCCACTCAATTTCTACCGTTGCTTTCAAACTATAAATAGATAGATGATCTACAAAAATGTTTTTAAAATCAAATTTTAACTCATATTCATGGGTCTTTTATACTATATTGCTTCTTTGGTGAACACACCTAATTTTATTGGAGCAAATTTCTGAGACGCAGGAAGAATTTTTCTTTAAACCTGATTTGTTTTTCATTATTCTGAGGTAGCTTACTGTACAGAGCAATGAACTGTCTGACAATGAAGGTCAGGAGTCACATGCAGGCCAGATTGGCTAAGGAGAAACAAAAATAGAAATTGCTGGAAAAGCTCATCAGGTCTGACAGCTTCTGTGGACAGAAATCAGAGTCAACGTATGAGGTCCAGTGACCCTTCCTCAGAACTGATGGTAGCTTGGAATATGTCAGTTTATATACAGAAGATAGGGTGGGCAAAATCAGGAGTAAATGACAGGTGGGAATAGACCCCAAAGAGAGAAGAACAGTTGGCCAGACAAAGGAGTTGCTAACAATCTGGCTACGAGGGTGAATAGCTGTTAATGGAAACTGTTAGTGACTATCAACATGTAGTGTGTAAGGGCAGACTCAGTGATAACAAGGGCTGGTATGTGGGATAGGGGGCTGGGACATGGGAGCGTTCAGGCCCTAAAATTATTGAACTTCATACTGTGTCCAGGGGGCTGCAGGATCCACAACCCGAAAATGAGGTGTTGATCTTCCAGCTTGTGCTGGAACACTGGAGGAAGCCTGAGCCACAGATGGTCTTCTAGATGTGGATTCTGGTGGGATGGTAGGTTAGGACAGGAGAACCCTATCACTGTTGTGGGAGGGAAGAGAGGGGGTGAGGGTGGAAGTGCATGAGATGGGTCAGATCCGGTTGAGGGCCCTGTTGATAACAGTGCTGGGGTAACCTCAGTTCAGCAAGAATGGAGACATTTCAGAAACTCCCTTTTCAAAGTTGGCCACATCTGAACATAGGCAATTGAGATGGAGTAACTGGGAGAACGGAACAGAATCTTTATAGGAAGCAGTGCACAAGCCTGTTTGGTCCAGATAGCTATGGGAGTTGGTGGGTTTATAGTGGATATTCAGGGCCAGTCTATCCCCAGAAACGGAAACAGAGATGTAAAAGAAGGGGAGGGAGGTGAAAGATGGACCAGGTGAAAGTGACAGCAGGTTAGAAATTCCAATAAAGACTCCATTTCATTCTCACAGTTCCCCCATCTCCATCACGTGTGCCAACATGGCCAACTTCAACAAGGGAATCTCCAAAATGTCCATCTTCTTTCATCAGCCGGGATTCTCCAGCACTGTTGTCAACAGGGCCCTCAACTGGGTTCAACCCATCTCCCACAATTTGGCCCTCACCCCGCTCTCTTAACTCCCACAACAGCAGAGTCCTCCTTGTCCTCACCTACCAACCCACCAGCATGCACATCCAGAAGATCATCAGCCAACCATTTCTACGACCTCCAGTGAGATGCCACCAGACACATATTCCTCTCCCCTCCTGGACACCCCTGGTCTTCCTTCACTCCCTGTACACCTCCGCAGCTCCATGGTACCTTCCCCACGCAACTGCCAAAGGTGTAACACCTGCCTATTTACCTCCTGTTACCCCAGTATCCAAGGGCCCAGATACAACTTCCCAATGAACCAGCACTTCCCACGATTTGGTCTACCACATTCGCTGCTTGTAATGTGGTCTCCTCTACACTAGGGAAACCAAGTGTAGACTGGGTGACTGCTTTGTACAACATCTACACTCAGCTCCCAAAAAAAAATAAAAATCCTGAACTTCCAGTTGCCTGCCTCTTTAACACACCACCCTGTTCCCTGGCCAAAATCTGTCTCTGGCTTGCTGCAGTGTTCCAATGAAGCTCTGCACAAGCTGGAAGAACAGTAACTCATTTTCTGCTTGGGGACCCTGTAGCCCTCTGCAACATCAAAGAAAAACCGAAAGAACTGCGGATGCTGTAAATCAGGAACAAAAACAAAGTCACTGGAGAAGCTCAACAGGTCTGGCAGTATCTGTGAAGGAGAAAACAGAGTTAACGTTTCAGGTCCAGTGACCCTTCCTCAGAACTCAAGATAGGTCACCAGACCCAAAACGTTAACTCTGTTTTCTCCTTCACTGATGCTGCCAGACCTGCTGAGCTTCTTCAGCAACTTTGCTTTTGGACACGATATCAAGTTCAGTAATTTTAGGGCCTGATTTCTCCCATGTCTTGGCCCCCTATCCCACACCAGGCCTGGTTATCACAGAGCCTGCCATTACACACTACCTATCATGAGCCACTAACAGTCCCCATTAACAGCTATTAACCCTCCAGGGCCAGATCGCAATCCACTCCTTTGTCTGGCCACCTGTTCTTCCCTTCCTTTGCACTGTACCCACACCTATCGTTTACTCCTGACTCCCTCCCCCCACATTTGGGTAGGGTACTTGTGGACTGGAAGGCAGGACGTTGAAAATTGTAAAATGCTATGGGGAAAGCAGTGCATGATCCCTTTAAAAGATGATGTGCTTTTTCTACACTTAGAAATTCAAAACATATAACTATGGGTTTGCAGGTGCATGGAGCACTTGAATTGAAACAGTTCTATCAAAAGGCTGGACTGTTAGCGGGCAAAGCAGCATTTGACCAAGACATCAGGTTTTTAAAGTTAGCCAATTAATTTAATCCAGGTCCTTAGATACCACAAACCGTAGAGCTGGATGAACACAACAGGCCAAACAGCAGCAAAGCTGATATTTCAGGCCTAGACCCTTCTTGATTTTCTGAAGGGTCTAGGCCCGAAATGTCAGCTTTCCTGTTCCTCTGATGCTGCTTGGTTTGCTGTGTTCATCCAGCTCCACACTTTGTTATCTCGAATCCTCCAAGCAAACGCAGTTCCCAATATCTCAGGTACGAGTTGGGCTGGTTTTGGGATGCGGTCGGGGGAGGGGAGATTTTGCAGCTTGTGAAGTCCACATTGCTGCAGGGCTCCCATGTAAAATGAGATGCTGTTCCTGCAGCTTTCAGGTGGCATCGTTGTGGCTCTGCAGGAGACCCAGGATGGTCAGGTCATCCAAGGAGTGGGAGGGGGAGCTGAAATAGTTTGTGACTGGGAGGTGCAGTTATTTGGTACAAACCGAACACAGATGTTCGACAAAGCAGTCCCCAAGCCTATACTTGGTTTCCCTAGATGTAGAGGAGGCCACAACAGGTACAGCGGATGCAGTATACCACATTAGCTGATGTGCAGGTGAACATCTGTTCGATGTGAAAAGTCTTCTTGGGGCCTGGGACGGGGGTGAGGGTCATAGTGTACGGGCAGGTGTAGCACTTCCTGCGGGTGCAGGGAAAAGTGCCAGGTGTGGAGTGGACAAGGGTGTCACGGAGAGAATGGTGCCTCCAGAAAGCAGAGAAGGGTGGGTAAGGAAAAATGTCTTTGGTAGTGGGGTCAGATTGCAGATGGCAGAAGTGTCGGAGGATGATGCGTTGGATCCGGAGGTTGGTGGAGTGGTACATGAGGACAAGGGGGATTCTGTTTTGGTTATTATTGCAGATGTGAGGGATGAGTTGCAGGAAAAGCGAAAGACACGTTTTCAACCACTATGGAGGGGAAGTTGCAGTCCTTGAAAAACGAGGATATCTGGGACGTCCAGGGGTGGAATGTCTCATCTCGGGAGCAGATGCAGCAGAGGCAAAGGAATTGGGAATAGGGGATGGCATTTTTGCAGGGAGGTGTGAGAGAGGAGGCCTTTTGCAGGAAGAAATTTAAGTCTCAGAGATCATGGGAACTGCAGATGCTGGAGAATTCCAAGATAATAAAATGTGAGGCTGGATGAACACAGCAGGCCAAGCAGCATCTCAGGAGCACAAAAGCTGACGTTTCGGGCCTAGACCCTTCATCAGAGAGGGGATGGGGAGAGGGAACTGGAATAAATAGGGAGAGAGGGGGAGGCGGACCGAAGATGGAGAGGAAAGAAGATAGGTGGAGAGAGTATAGGTGGGGAGGTAGGGAGGGGGTAGGTCAGTCCAGGGAAGACGGACAGGTCAAGGAGGTGGGATGAGGTTAGTAGGTAGCTGGGGGTGTGGCTTGGGGTGGGAGGAAGGGATGGGTGAGAGGAAGAGCCAGTTAGGGAGGCAGAGACAGGTTGGACTGATTTTGGGATGCAGTGGGTGGGGGGGGGGGGGGGGGGGGGGAGAGCTGGGCTGGTTGTGTGGTGCAGTGGGGGGAGGGGACGAACTGGGCTGGTTTAGGGATGCAGTAGGGGAAGGGGAGATTTTGAAACTGGTGAAGTCCACATTGATACCATTAGGCTGCAGGGTTCCCAGGCGGAATATGAGTTGCTGTTCCTGCAACCTTCGGGTGGCATCATTGTAGCAGTGCAGGACGCCCATGATGGACATGTCATCTAGAGAATGGGAGGGGGAGTGGAAATGGTTTGCGACTGGGAGGTGCAGTTGTTTGTTGCGAACTGAGCGGAGGTGTTCTGCAAAGCGGTCCCCAAGCCTCCGCTTGGTTTCCCCAATGTAGAGGAGGCCACACCGGGTACAGTGGATGCAGTATACCACATTGGCAGGTGTGCAGGTGAACCTCTGCTTAATGTGGAATGTCATCTTGGGGCCTGGGATAGGGGTGAGGGAGGAGGTGTGGGGGCAAGTGTAGCATTTCCTGCGGTTGCAGGGGAAGGTGCCGGGTGTGGTGGGGTTGGAGGGCAGTGTGGAGCGAACAAGGGAGTCACGGAGAGGGTGGTCTCTCCGGAAAGCAGACAGGGGTGGGGATGGAAAAATGTCTTGGGTGGTGGGGTCGGATTGTAAATGGCGAAAGTGTCGGAGGATGATGCGTTGTATCCGGAGGCTGGTAGGGTGGTGTGAGAGAACGAGGGGGATCCTCTTAGGGCGGTTGTGGCGGGGGCGGGGTGTGAGGGATGTGTTGCGGGAAATACGGGAGACGCGGTCAAGGGCGTTCTCGATCACTGTGGGGGGAAAGTTGCGGGTCCTTGAAGAACTTGGACATCTGGGATGTGCATCCCAGATGCACATCCCTCACCTTCCTGGACCTCTCAGTCTCCATCTCAGGCAACCAGCTTGTAACTGATGTCCATTTCAAGCCCACCGACTCCCACAGCTACCTAGCATACACCTCCTACCACCCACCCTCCTGCAAAAATTCCATTCCCTATTCCCAATTCCTCCGCCTCCGCCGCATCTGCTCCCACGACAAGGCATTCCACTCCTGCACATCCCAGATATCCAAGTTCTTCAAAGACCGCAACTTTCCCCACACAGTGATCGAGAACGCCCTTGACCGCGTCTCCCGTATTTCCCGCAACACATCCCTCACACCCCGCCCCCGCCACAACCGCCCTAAGAGGATCCCCTTCGTTCTCACACACCACCCTACCAACCTCCAGATACAACGCATCATCCTCCGACACCTTCACCATTTACAATCCGACCCCACCACCCAAGACATTTTTCCATCCCCACACCTGTCTGCTTTCCGGAGAGACCACTCTCTCCGTGACTCCCTTGTTTGCTCCACACTGCCCTCCAACCCCACCACACCCGGCACCTTCCCCTGCAACCGCAGGAAATGCTACACTTGCCCCCACACCTCCTCCCTCACCCCTATCCCAGGCCCCAAGATGACATTCCACATTAAGCAGAGGTTCACCTGCACTTCTGCCAATGTGGTATACTGCATCCACTGTACCCGGTGTGGCTTCCTCTACATTGGGGAAACCAAGCGGAGGCTTGGAGACCGCTTTGCAGAACACCTCCGCTCAGTTCGCAACAAACAACTGCACCTCCCAGTTGCAAACCATTTCCACTCCCCCTCCCATTCTCTAGATGACATGTCCATCATGGGCCTCCTGCACTGCCACAATGATGCCACCCGAAGGTTGCAGGAACAGCAACTCATATTCCGCCTGGGAACCCTGCAGCCTAATGGTATCAATGTGGACTTCACCAGTTTCAAAATCTCCCCTTCCCCTACTGCATCCCTCAACCAGCCCAGTTCATCCCCTCCCCCCACTGCACCACACAACCGGCCCAGCTCTTCCCCCCCACCCACTGCATCCCAAAACCAGTCCAACCTGTCTCTGCCTCCCTAACCGGTTCTTCCTCTCACCCATCCCTTCCTCCCACCCCAAGCCGCACCCCCATCTACCTACTAACCTCATCCCACCTCCTTGACCTGTCCATCTTCCCTGGACTGACCTATCACCTCCCTACCTCCCCACCTATACTCTCTCCACCTATCTTCTTTACTCTCCATCTTCGGGCCGCCTCCCCCTCTCTCCCTATTTATTCCAGTTCCCTCTCCCCATCCCCCTCTCTGATGAAGGGTCTAGGCCCGAAACGTCAGCTTTTGTGCTCCTGAGATGCTGCTTGGCCTGCTGTGTTCATCCAGCCTCACATTTTATTATCTTAGAAATTTAAGTCTGATGGTTTTGATAACATATTATGTTATTATTGATAACATAATAAATTGATGTACAAAGGGTATAAAAGATGAAGGCATTTGGAAAATCAGGGGAGAGCTAACTGTCATTTGTGAACAGAAAATCTCTAATCTCTAAAACAGAGACGCACTGGCTCTCACAAATTCTCTAAGCTTCAGAGTCAGCTCCATCTAAATTAAAGGTACCTGTGGCACAAATAGTTAATGTCGCTGACAAAAGAAGGATTCATCGAGACAGCACTCCTGCACAAAGAATGCATCAGAGAAGACACACAACATTGTGGAAGACGTAAACTGGCTAGTTTCTAAACGCTAACATTTTTTGTATTTTTTTTAAGATTAGATTAGATTCCGTACAGTGTGGGAACAGGCCCTTCGGCCCAACAAGTCCACACTGCCCCTTGGGGCATCCCACCCAGACCCATCCCCCTATAAGCCACACATCCCCTGAACACGACACACAATTTAGCATGGCCAATCCACCTGGTCTGCACATCATGGGACTGTGGGAGGAAACCGGAGCACCCGGAAGAAACCCACGCAGACACGGGGAGAATGTGCAAACTCCACACAGACAGTTGCCCGAGGCTGGAACTGAACCCGGGTCCCTGGCGCTGTGAGGTTGCAGAGCTAACCACTGAGCCACCGTGCCGCTCTTTGTTTGAAATAAGTGTAACTTGCATTTGTTGGGACAGTATACTCTTGCTTTATTTTGGAATAGTTAGTAATTAAAAGGAATATTCAGTTTGTTAGTAGTTGAGGTAGTTGGTTCACTGTTAGAGTTAGATAAATTGTTACACGTTGTTTGTAAGAGTGTGTCAGGGTTGATTTTAATTTAACTTCTCCTTTACACCAGATTGGGGCTCTTTCAACAAGTTACAGGGAGATGTACGACTCTCTGGGTGCTTCGGTTTTATTTATGAGGGAGTTGACCTCCACTTTATGACAGCTGTTAATCTGCCCACGTGTTAAATCTAAATGATATGCCAGTTTCAGAGGGGTAATGACAGGGAAAACTGACTGTTCTGCATTCACTATTAGGTAGCAGGCTTATGATTATGAACACAAAAGCTGCTGGAAAAGCTCAAGTCTGGAAGTACTGTGAAGATAAGTCAGAGTTAACATTTTGGGTTGTGACCCTTCCTCAGAACAGATCTAAAATGTTAAGTTCACAGATGCTGCCAAGCCTGAACTTTTCCTGCAACTGGTTTCTGATTTACAGCATTTGCAGTGCTTTCAGTTTTTAAATTTAGACTTGTTTTAATTTCTAAACAAGATAATAAAATGTGAGGCTGGATGAACACAGCAGGTCCAGCTGCATCTCAGGAGCACTGGCTTAATAAGACATCAAATCTATTACAAAATGCCAACACTATTTCACTGATTCAGCCCACTGTAACGCTCCCATTCTGCAAATCATCCCTGAAGGGACTGAAATTTATTGCTTCTCCACAAACTTCATAACAAATCTATTGGAGCACTCCTTCCTGAACCAGTGAATTTCAACATGCTCCACCCCATAAAAACAGCGACTATAATTTTTCCTATGAGCTTTAGTTGCAACTAGTTCCCTCTCCCTTCGCATTTGCTAATATACTCACTGCACTTCATACAGGAAGATGAGAACCCAGAAACATTTCATCAGCCTATTAATTATTATCCATTCTTTTCCTTCAAACGCCATTCTTCAACACATAGCAATAAAAGATTTCACTTTGGAGATATTCCCAAATAAATCGAATTTATTTTTGTTGAACGAGGATTAATCATCATATCAGCAGCCTTTCTGACAATATAATTCCCTCTGGCTGTTTAACACGAAGACTTGGAATTTAACCTCAGTGATAAAGTCTCCTCTACACGAAAATACCACAAATCTTTGCAGATAGGCCCCATTTCGCTAATTAAAAGTGTTGCTACTTTGCTCGGGCTTTTACAGAAAAATTTAAAAAGAAATTAGTTACTTGCGAACTGGTAGCAGGTCAAACTTCCACAGTTTCACGGGAGACTTGAGCCGTGACCGAAGTTTCATTTTCCCTTGAGACCGTGCGAAACAGAGGCGGACCGACCGCTCGTTCACGGCGCGCGCACCCAAAGCCTGGAACAAACCGGGGCACCGCCCAGGCCACATGCACACGCATTGTGCTCTGAAAGCTCCAAGCTGAGCGTTCAGGGCCAACCTTGTTGCGCTGTCTGTGCACAGGGAGTGTCTCCTGCCAACAATTGCAACCGACTATCTCGAGTTACTACCAATGCGCCATCACAAATATCTTATTGAAAAGATAGATTTTTGTGCAAATTATGATTCTGAAATCTGTAAATTTATTTAAGTTGTAATACCAATTTATTAAGATTCCTGGAATCATTTGGACATCTGTTCTTGCCTGTTGTAACACAGCCTGGACGAATAGTTTATCCTATAAGAATGTCCCTTCAACACCAACAAGCTCGAACATGGTTGAGAGCGGTCTGCTAAAGAAGTTCTGTCAAGCATTTTCTCAGTACTGTGCAACACATATAATCAAGATTTGCTGCAATCTTTAAAGTGCATGCTCCTTTGATTTCGTGTTGCAATTTACTCATCTGGGACATCCTACAAGTTACATTTGGAAATTTGATACTAAATCCCAAGAATAGCGATGTCAACATTAACTGCAAATCAACATTAGATGTCAGGCTGAAATCAGATTGAAGGATTCTGATGTTTTCGTTAATCACAAAAATCAAAGTTTTAGAGGTTTTAGGCGTTATTTTTATACATAACAGCAGTGTCAATAATATTGTTATCACTTCCTGAAACTATCTATTTTTCTCATCATCCTGTTCAGAGATGTTATTACACAGTCCTGGAGTAGGTGGGATTTGAAATAAGGTACTCCCGGTACAGGGGCAGGGGCAGCGAACCTATCACAGCACCACAAGAGGGCCAAGCTATTGCTTTAATTGGTTTGGCATTATTATGCTTTTGGCTAGCATTGTATATCAGTTAATCAATTTTAAATATTAATAATAGGACCAGTTGATTATATGGAGAACTGTATGTATATAATCAGATTGATCGGATAACTTACTTAAGGGCAACTGACCTCAGGAAAATGGGAATATATGTATCAATATTTGGTGAAGATATATGCTACAGAACAGGAACAGGGTGTTGGAGAGGGTGTGCATCATGACTGCAAAGATTTCAGAAGCAGTTTGTGAGGGGCATGTTTAATACGCCTTCTTTTGATTGCATCCTGGAATATGAATAAATTAAATCATTTATTTTCATCATGATAAGGAAGGACACCACTTTGATTGGGACAACACATCCATCCTAGGACAAGCCAAACAGAGACACGCATGAGAATTCCTAGAAGCATGGCATTCCAACCGGAACTCCATCAACAAACACATTGATTTGGAGCCAATCTACCACCCCCTGAGAAAAAGAACAGGAAATGACATCATCAACCCAACAAAACCGAACCAGATAAATAGAAAGCAGGACATAACACCAGCACTTTGTTGGAAGCTCACTGTTGATGTTACCTAGAATGGTGACAAAACATCTGGGGACAAACCTTACAGCTCAGTGAACCAGCTTACATCTCGAACACAATAAAGACCCACTCTCTTGTGGACCGAGAGGACGAGAGTGCTGTCTTGGAGGTGAAAGGAGGACGTCGGGTTGGCTGTGCACCCTTGCGACCAGTGGATCTTAATGCTGGCTTCGGCCTAACGCTGGTTCAGGGGAGCAGCCAACCTGCAACGATGGCTGCGGCAAGTGCTCGTGCCCCAGGTCAGGGGGTCCGGAACACCATCCGTGTTTCTGTAAAGAAGGTGGATGAAGGTGCACCTGTGGACCGCACCTTCTTCGTGAAGAGGGTCCTGTTGGACTGTTGTGGGTTTGCTGCTGCGGACATTTACTGCCTGCAGGATTTCCCCGGAGGAGGTTTTTACGATGTGACCTTCCGGAGTGCCAAGCTTTGCGAGCGCTTCCTGGAGGTTTTCAAGGAGAAAGGAGGTGAGGGCCCCCTCTCTGTATTGACCGCTGTCCCACTGTTTGTGATGCCAGCACAGAGGAGCCGTATGGTGACTGTACACATGTACAACCCGCATGTGCCAGCAGTTGATGTCCTGACCTTCCTCGGAAGGTATGTGAAGGTGGAAGGGGACCTAACTGACATGGTGGACCCCTTTGGCATCTGGACGAGTAAGAGGCAGGTCAAGGTGACGCTGAGGATGGGCGCAGACGGGAATGTCGCACACCCACCGTCCAGCTTCGCGATCGGCGGGAGCAGGGGCTACCTGACCTATGCAGGGCAACCTAAAGTCTGCCATGCCTGTGGTAGGTCAGGTCACATGGCGGCCGACTGCAAAGTCACTATCTGCAGGGAGGAGGGACACCTGGCAAAGGATTGCCCACGAGAGAGAAGCTGCAACCTTTGCGGGGAAGCGGGCCACTTCTATAGGGCATGCCCGCGGCGGGGTACCACCTACGCCCAGGTCGCCAGCAGGGGAAATGCGGGGCCAGCCCCCCGAGAGGAGAGGAAGGCACCAGGGCCCAGCAAGGACCCCACTAATGTGCAGGAGGGCCAGGCCGTGCAGGAGGGCCCAGCCCTGCAGGATGGGCCCGAGGCCAGCAAAGCACCCCTGCAGGCTCCGATTCCCCCCCGACAACCCGGAGCCAATGGAGGCGGCGACAGGCGACCCAGGGGAGTGGACTACAGTCCGGAAAGCGAGGAGGAAGGTGCGTCGACGGGCCCAAGAACCGCAACAATCAGGAGGGAAGAGACAGCTACAGGGGGGCTATAAGAGCTCCTCTGACGAGGAGGATTCGGAGAGGGCCCACCCGAAGCAGAAGTTAAAGGTCTCGAGGGGGAAGGAAAGCAGCACCCCGCTTCCAGGTGACGGGAGGCGTCCGGAGGCTCACTCCGACACCCAGTCAAGTGCCGCTGGAGCACTGGAGGGCCCCCCCGAACTTCCAGGCGGGAAGGAGGAAACAGCACGTCCCCAGCCTGATCCGGAGCCGGACCCTCCTGCCTCCGCACCCCTGACGGGGGGATGCCACCCGGAAGGCAGCACAGACGGTTTCCTGAGCCCAGAGAGCATCCAGCAGTTAGCCCGGGCAATGGGCATGAAGGGACAGATGGAGGGGCTGGACCTTGGACTTGGGGAGGGTACTGCGGTCACTGCCCACAATGGGGGTGCGAATTGCGAGCATTAATGTGCGCAGCGTCAAGTCAACCGCGAGATGTGTGTCCACATTGGCCTACCTGACCACCATCAAGGCGGACCTCCTGTTTCTGCAGGAGTGCGGGATACCGCACCTCGGCAGGTACGGGAAATGGTCCGGCGACTGGACCTGTGGGCCTTCGATCTGGTCGGGGGGTAACGACTGTTGCTCCTCGGGCCTGGCTATTCTGCTGCGGGGGCACAACTTCACCATCTCTCAAGTTCAGGAGGTGGTGGGGGGGCGCCTCCTAGTGGCTGACATCACCTACAGGAATGCTCCCCTGAGGCTGATCAACGTGTACGCCCCAGCAGTACGGAGTGAGCGGTTGGCCGTCCTGCAGCGGCTTCCACCCCTGCTGGCTACGTCCAGGCCGGTCATCCTAGGCGGAGACTTTTCAACTGCATCATTGATGCAGATGGAAGATCCGGCGTGGGGACAGCGGGTGGGGGAGTCAACTGGACGTCACGTCCAGATTCCTGATGGACCCGGTGAAGGACGCCAAGCTGCTCGACGTCTTCAGCACCCCTGCAGACGGAGCGCAGCAGAGGTACACCTGGTCGCGGCCAGACGGGTCTATCCGCTCAAGGATAGACTTCCTGTTTGTGTCACGGACGTTCTCGGTCAGATCCACTGGTGTCGAGCTGGTGTTCTTCTCTGACCACTGCCTCCTGCTGGCCGACTGTCACTTACAGGACGACCAGCCGGCCGGCAAGGGGACATGGAAGCTCAACACGGCTCTGTTGACCCCAGAGAACGTCGAGGAGCTTAAGAGGGAGTACACCGGTTGGAGGACCGTGAAACCCCTCTTTGAGTCTCCAGGCGACTGGTGGGAGACGGTGAAGGAGAACATCAAGAGGTTCTTTGTCCTCAAGGGTGTTCAGAAGGCAAGAGAGAGGCGGGGAAAGCTGTCGCGACTCCAGAAAAGGGTGCAGAACCTGCTCCTTCTGCAGTTGATGGGGGTCGATGTCACGGAGGACCTCCGCGAGGTGAGGGGCCAGCAAGCCTCGCTCTTCGCCGCGGAGGCCTCCAGGATAATCTTCTGGTCCAGGGTCCGCTCTGTGGAGCAGGACGAGACGTGCTCGCGTTTCTTGTTTCAGAAGGTGCACAAAGAGAGCTCTGTGCTTAGCCGGCTGAAGGAGGACGACGGCTCGGTGACGTCGTCTCGGCCCGACGTTTTGAGGATCAGCAGATCCTTCTATGCCGGACTGTACGACACGAAGCCCACGGACAGCACGGCCTCCGAGTCGTTCCTGTCGTCTATCACGGAGGTCTTAGATGACGGCACGAGGGAGTGGCTGGACCGGCCGATATCCCTGGACGAGCTGGCCAGAGCCCTCAAGTCCTTGCAGAGGAATAGGACTCCCGGAAGTGATGGCTTACCGGTCGAGCTGTATTCTGCTCTGTGGGGCCTGGTCGGCCAGGACCTGCTGGAGGTGTACGATAGTGCGCTTCGGGCAGGGGAAATGTGCAAGTCCATGAGGAAGGGCATCATCACCCTCATTTACAAGAGGAAGGGGGAGAGGGAAGAAATTAAGAATTGGCGTCCCATTTCACGTTTGAACGTGGTCTACAAAATCCTGGCCAAGGTCATAGCCAACCGGGTCAGGTCTGTCCTGGAGTCGGTGATTCACCCTGACCAAACCTGTGCTGTGCCGGGCAGGAAGATCGCTGAGAGCCTCGCGCTCATCAGGGATACGATCGCCTACGTACAGGACAGGCGGGTGGACACCTGCCTCGTCAGCCTGGACCAGGAGAAGGCCTTCGACAGGGTCTCTCATGCTTACATGAGGGACGTCCTCTCCAAATTGGGGTTCGGGGAGGGCATCCGCAATTGGATCCGGCTGCTCTTCGCCAACATCGTTAGCGCAGTCTCGATCAACGGGTGGGAATCAGACAGTTTTCCTGTTAGATCTGGAGTCAGGCAGGGCTGCCCACTCTCTCCTGCCTTATCCGTGTGCTGTGTGGAGCCCTTCGCCGCCTCCATCAGGAAGGACGTGAGCCTGAAGGGCGTGACTATCCCAGGCAGCGGAGGCCTTCAGGTCAAGACCTCCCTGTACATGGATGATGTCGCCGTCTTCTGCACCGATCGTCGGTCGGTGAGTAGGCTGTTGGACATCTGCGGCCAGTTTGAACTGGCCTCGGGTGCCAAAGTCAATAGGGGTAAGAGCGAGGTCATGTTCTTCGGGAACTGGGACGACCGCTCCTTCATCCCCTTCACCGTCAGGACAGACTACCTGAAGGTGCTGGGTGTTTGGTTTGGTGGAGCTGGGGCATGCACTAAGACTTGGGAGGAGCGTATCTCCAAATTTAAGCAGAAGCTGGGCAGGTGGACGCTCCGGTCCCTCTCCATCGCGGGTAAGAACCTGGTTGTCAGGTGCGAGGGGCTTTCGGTACTGTTGTATGTGGCGCAGGCCTGGCCTATTACCTGGACCTGCGCCGCTGCGGTCACCCGGGCCATCTTCCACTTCATTTGGGGGTCGAGGATGGACCGGGTCCGCAGAGATACCATGTACAAAGACCTGGGAAATGGGGGAAAGGGCGTACCGAACGCCACCCTCGCCCTGACGGCTACCTTTGTGTGTGCTGCATCAAGCTGTGCGTAGATCCTTAGTACGCAAACACCAAGTGTCACTACTTACTGAGGTTCTACCTGTCCCCGGTGTTGCGAAGGATGGGCCTGGCCTCGTTGCCGCGGAACGCTCCAAGTAGTTGGACCGTTCCGTACCACCTGTCCTTGGTGGAGAAATTTTTGAAAGCAAACACCTTTGACCACAAGGCCGTCAGGCAGTGGTCAGCACGTAGTATCCTCAGGACCCTTCGGGAAAAGGAGAGGGTGGATCCCGTCGTGTGGTTCCCCACACAGAGTGCCAAAGTAGTTTCTGGCGATGAGGCATTCTGCCAACTTTCAAACAAGCACAAGGACATTGCTTGGCTGGTGGTGAGAGGGGCTCTGCCAGTGAGATCCTTTATGCATGCCCGGAATCTCTGCACCACCGCACGCTGCCCTCTAGGTGGCTGCGGGGGGGACGAGACTGTTGATCACCTCCTTCTGGAGTGTGCCTATGCGCAGGAGGTCTGGAGGGGGATGCAGTGGTATTTGTCGAGGTTCGTCCCGAGCAGCTCCGTGACGCGGGACTCCGTGCTCTACGGGCTGTTTCCGGGGACGCACACCGAGACCAACATCAACTGCGCCTGGAGGACCATCAATGCGGTGAAAGACGCTCTTTGGTCTGCCCGCAACTTGCTGGTCTGCCAGCTGAAAGAACTGACCCCGACCGAGTGTTGCAGACTGGCGCACTCCAAGGTCCAGGGCTACGTGCTGAGGGACGCGCTAAAGCTTGGGGCAGCCGCCGCCAAGGCGCGGTGGGGAAAGACCACCGTATGAGCCCCCTCGTCGAGAAAAGGGAAAAGAATCCTATCTGGTAACTGGGCCCAGCTGGCGCCTTCCCCAACTGGTCAGGGGGCCAACTGGGACTGTGCGGGGTGACGACTGCCGGGGCGGTTTCTTTGCTTTGTTTTTTTTTTCTCTGTTTTGTTTTTTTTTCCCTTTAGTTGGTGTACGTACCCCCGGGTAACCTGGAGTGGCTTGCATGACTGGGTAGGTGTATAAATGTTTTATTTTTTTGTACATTCTATGAATAAAGTATATTTTTTCAAATAAAAAAAAAAGGTGATGAAACGTCTGGGAACAAACCTTCAAGCTCAGTGACCCAGCTTACATCTGGAACAAAATAAAGAACCACTCTCTTGTGGACCGAGAGGAGGAGAGTGCTGTCTTGGAGGTGAAAGGAGGACGTCGGGTTGGCTGTGCACCCTTGCAACCAATGGATCTTAATGCTGGCTTCGGCCTAACGCTGGTTCAGGGGAGCAGCCAACCTGCAACGATGGCTGCGGCAAGTGCTTGTGCCCCAGGTCAGGGGTCCGGAACACCATCCGTGTTTCCGTAAAGAAGGTGGATGAAGGTGCACCTGTGGACCGCACCTTCTTCGTGCAGAGGGTCCTGTTGGACTGTTGTGGGTTTGCTGCTGCGGACATTTACTGCCTGCAGGATTTCCCTGGAGGAGGTTTTTACGACGTGACCTTCAGGAGCGCCAAGCTTTGCGAGCGCTTCCTGGAGGTTTTCAAGGAGAAAGGAGGTGAGGGCCCCCTCTCTGTATTGACCGCTGTCCCGCTGTTTGTGATGCCAGCACAGAGGAGCCGTATGGTGACACATGTACAACCCGCGTGTGCCAGCAGTTGATGTCCTGACCTTCCTTGGAAGGTACATGAAGGTGGAAGGGGACCTAACAGACATCGTGGACCCCTTTGGCATCTGGACGAGTAAGAGGCAGGTCAAGGTGACGCTGAGGATGGGCGCAGACGGGAATGTCGCACATCCACTGTCCAGCTTCGCGATCGGCGGGAGCAGGGGCTACCTGACCTATGCAGGGCAACCTAAAGTCTGCCATGCCTGGGGTAGGTCAGGTCACGTGGCGGCCGACTGCAAAGCCACCATCTGCAGGGAGGAGGGACACCTGGCAAAGGATTGCCCACAAGAGAAAAGCTGCAACCTTTGCGGGGAAGCAGGCCACCTCTATAGGGCATGCCCGTGGCGGGGGTCCACCTATGCCCAGGTCGCCGGCAGGGGCAATGCGGGGCCAGCCCCCCTGGAAGAGAGGAAGGCACCAGGGCCCAGCAAGGACCCCACTAATGTGCAGGAGGGCCCAGCCCCGCAGGATGCGCCCGAGGCCAGCAAAGCACCCCTGCAGGCTCCGATGGTTTTTTTTTCCGCCCCCGCCCCCGACGACCCGGAGTCGATGGAGGCGGCGACAGGCGACCCAGGGGAGTGGACAACAGGCCGGAAAGCAAGGAGGAAGGTGCGTCGTCAGGCTCAGGAACCGCAACCATCAGGCAGGAAGAGGCAGCTCCAGGGGGGCTATAAGAGCTCCTCTGACGAGGGGGATTCGGAGAGGGCCCACCTGAAGCAGAAGTTAAAGATCTCTAGGGGGGAAGGAAAGCAGCACCCGGCTTCCAGGTGACGGGAGGCGTCCTGAGGCTCCCTCCGACACCCAGTCAAGTGCCGCTGGACCACTGGAGGGCCCCCCGGAACTTGCAGGCGGGAAGGAGGAAACAGCGCGTCTCCAGCCTGACCCAGAGTCGGACCCTCCTGCCTCCGCACCCCTGACGGGGGGGATGCCACCCGGAAGGCAGCACGGACGGTTTCCTGAGCCCGGAGAGCGTCCAGCAGTTAGCCCGGGCAATGGGCATGAAGGGACAGATGGAGGGGCTGGACCTTGGACTTGGGGAGGGTACTGCGGTCACTGCCCACAATGGGGGTACGGGTTGCGAGCATTAGTGTGCGCAGCGTCGTCAACCGCAAGATGTGTCCACGTTGGCCTACCTGACCACCATCAAGGCGGACCTCCTGTTTCTGCAGGAGTGCGGGATACTGCACCTCGGCAGGTACGGGAAATGGTCCGGTGCCTGGACCTGTGGGCCTTCGATCTGGTCGGGGGGTAACGACTGTCGCTCCTCGGGCCTGGCTATTCTGCTGCGGGGGCGCAACTTCACCATCTCTCATGTTCAGGAGGTGGTGGGGGGGCGCCTCCTAGTGGCTGACATCATCTATAGGAACGCACCCTGAGGCTGATCAACGTGTACGCCCCAGCGGTTGGCCGTCCTGCAGCGGCTTCCACCCCTGCTGGCTACGTCCAGGCTGGTCATCCTAGGCGGAGACTTCAACTGCATCATTGCAGATGGAAGATCCGGCGTGGGGGGAGTCAACTGGACGTCACGTCCAGATTCCTGATGGGCACGGTGAAGGACGCCAAGCTGCTCGACGTCTTCAGCACCCCTGCAGACGGAGAGCAGCAGAGGTACACCTGGTCGCGGCCAGACGGGTCTATCTCCTCAAGGATAGACTTCCTGTTTGTGTCACCGACGTTCTCGGTCAGGTCCACCGGCGTCGAGCCGGTGTTCTTCTCTGACCACAGCCTCCTGCTGGCCGACTGTCATTTACAGGACGACCAGCCGGCCGGCAAGGGGACGTGGAAGCGAAACACGTCTCTGTTGACCCCAGAGAACGTCGAGGAGCTTAAGAGGGAGTACGCCGGTTGGAGAACCGTGAAACCCCTCTTTGAGTCTCCAGGCGACTGGTGGGAGACGGTGAAGGAGAACATCAAGAGGTTCTTTGTCCTCAAGGGTGTTCAGAAGGCAAGAGAGAGGCGGGGCAAGCTGTCACGACTCCAGAAAAGGGTGCAGAACCTGATCCTTGTGCAGTTGATGGGGGTCGATGTCACGGAGGACCTCCACAAGGTGAGGGGCCAGCAAGCCTCGCTCTTTGCCGTGGAGGCCTCCCAGATAATCTTCCGGTCCAGGGTCCGCTCCGTGGAGCAGGATGAGACGTGCTCGCGTTTCTTCATTCAGAACGAGCTCTGTACTTAGCCGGCTGAAGGAGGACGACGGCTCGGTGACGTCGTCTCGGCCCGACGTTTTGAGGATCAGCAGATCCTTCTATGCCGGACTGTACGACACGAAGCCCACGGACAGCACGGCCTCTGAGTCGTTCCTGTCGTCTATCACGGAGGTCTTAGACGACGGCACGAGGGAGTGGCTGGACCAGCCGATATCCCTGGACGAGCTGACCAGAGCCCTCCAGTCCTTGGAGAGGAATAGGACTCCCGGAAGCGACGGCTTACCGGTCGAGCTGTATTCCGCTCTGTGGGGCCTGGTCGGCCAGGACCTGCTGGAGGTGTACGATAGTGCGCTTCGGGCAGGGGAAATGTGCAAGTCCATGAGGAAGGGCATCATCACCCTCATTTACAAGAGGAAGGGGGAGAGGGAAGAAATTAAGAATTAGCGTCCCATTTCACTTTTGAACGTGGACTACAAAATCCTGGCCAAGGTCATAGCCAACCAGGTCAGGTCTGTCCTGGAGTCAGTGATTCACCCTGACCAAACCTGTGCCGTGCCGGGCAGGAAGATCGCTGAGAGCCTCGCGCTCATCAGGGATACGACCGCCTACGTACAGGACAGGTGGGTGGACACCTGCCTCGTCAGCCTGGACCAGGAGAAGGCCTTCGACAGGGTCTCTCATGCTTACATGAGGGACGTCCTCTCCAAATTGGGGTTCGGTGAGGGCATCCGCAATTGGATCCGGCTGCTCTACGCCAACATCGTTAGCGCAGTCTCGATCAACGGGTGGGAATTAGATCTGGAGTCAGGCAGGGCTGCCCGCTCTCTCCTGCCTTGTTCGTGTGCTGTGTGGAGCCCTTCGCCGCCTCCATCAGGAAGGATGTGAGCCTGAAGGGCGTGACTATCCCAGGCAGTGGAGGCCTTCAGGTCAAGACCTCCCTGTACATGGACGATGTCGCCGTCTTCTGCACCGATCGTCGGTCGGTGGGTAGGCTGTTGGACATCTGCGGCCAGTTTGAACTGGCCTCGGGTGCCAAAGTCAATAGGGGTAAGAGCGAGGTCATGTTCTTCGGGAACTGGGACGACCGCTCCTTCATCCCCTTCGCCGTCAGGACAGACTACCTGAAGGTGCTGGGTGTTTGGTTTGGTGGAGCTGGGGCGTGCCCTAAGACTTGGGAGGAGCGTATCACCAAATTGAAGCAGAAGCTGGGCAGGTGGACGCTCCGGTCCCCCTCCATCGCAGGTAAGAACCTGGTTGTCAGGTGCGAGGGGCTTTCGGTACTATTGTATGTGGCGCAGGCCTGGCCTATTCCCTGGACCTGCGCCGCTGCAGTCACCTGGGCCATCTTCCACTTCATTTGGGGGTCGAGGATGGACCGGATCGGCAGGGACACCATGTACAAAGACCTGGGAAATGGGGGAAAGGGCGTACCGAACGCCACCCTCGCCCTGACGGCTACCTTTGTGTGCGGCTGCATCAAGCTGTGCGTAGATCCTCAGTACGCAAACACCAAGTGTCACTACTTACTGAGGTTCTACCTGTCCCCGGTGTTGCGAAGGATGGGCCTGGCCTCGTTGCCGCGGAACGCTCCGAGTAGTTGGACCGTTCCGTACCACCTGTCCTTCGTGGAGAAACTTTTGAAAGGAAACACCTTTGACCACAAGGCCATCAGGCAGTGGTCAGCACGTAGTATCCTCGGGACCCTTCGGGAAAAGGAGAGGGTGGATCCCGTCGTGTGGTTCCCCACACAGAGTGCCAAAGTAGTTTCTGGCGATGAGGCATTCTGCCAACTTTCAAACAAGCACAAGGACATTGCTTGGCTGGTGGTGAGAGGGGCTCTGCCAGTGAGATCCTTTATGCATGCCCGGACTCTCTGCACCACTGCACGCTGCCCTCGAGGTGGCTGCGGGGGGGAGCGAGACTGTTGATCACCTCCTTCTGGAGTGTGCCTATGCGCAGGAGGTCTGGAGGGGGATGCAGTGGTATTTGTCGAGGTTTGTCCCGAGCTGCTCCGTCACGCGGGACTCCATGCTCTACGGGCTGTTTCCAGGGACGCACACCGAGACCAACATAAACTGGTCCTGGAGGACCAACAATGCGGTGAAAGACGCTCTTTGGTCTGCCCGCAACTTGCTGGTCTGCCAGCTGAAAGAACTGACCCCGACCGAGTGTTGCAGACTGGTGCACTCCAAGGTCCAGGGCTACGTGCTGAGGGACGCGCTAAAGCTTGGGGCAGCCGCCGCCACGGCGCGGTGGGGAAAGACCACCGTATGAAACCCCTCGTCCAGAAAAGGGAAAAGAATCCTATCTGGTAACTGGGCCCAGCTCGCGCCTTCCCCAACTGGTCAGGGGGCCAACGGGGACTGTGCGGGGTGACGACTGCCGGGGCGGTTTCTTTGCTTTTTTTTTTCTTTTGTTTTTTTCCTTTAGTTGGTGTATGTACCCCCTGGCTAACCCGGAGTGGCTTGCATGACTGGGTATGTGTATAAATATGTTTTATTTTTTGTACATTCTATGAATAAAGTATATTTTTTCAAATTTAAAAAAAAGTGACGAAACGTCTGAAAATTAACCTTCCAGCTCAGCGAGCAACCTCACATCCAGAACCTCAACCTAAGCTACAAATCTTCTCAAAACTCGCTAATACCATTATATTTCACTTAAATGCTGGAGCAGGTGTTTAATTCTGTTTTAATTACTTGTCCAGCATTCTGTGTCTAAAGGCTAGAGTAAGCTGTTTAATTCTGTTGATCCCTTGTCAGCCATCTTATGTCTCTAAACAGAGGCAGCCCTTACAGTCACTGATGGAAATATTTAATTAAATTGCAACCCTACCTGCCCTCCAGACACTACATTTGGCATTACATCTGATCAATTACCAGGCAGTTTTTCACCCAGCAATCAGTCAAATGCAAGTCCATAAACTGGACATGCAAAATTCAGCTCCCCACCTCAGAGCTTGCAATAAGTTTTTTGTTCACCCATCTCTGCTATGCTTATTGGCTTCTGGATATGCAGCACCCCGATTTTGAAGTCTACTTCGTCTTCAAATTCTACCGTTGCGAAGACAGAGAGTTGAAATAATGTTCTCTCACCTTACAAGCTTCAGATATATTTACATTCCTCGAATTTCCAACCCCTTGAGCATTCTGAATTTTAAACACTCCAACTTTGCTTTTAATATTGCTGCATACAACTCTGGTCACCCTTCTGTAGGATGTTGTTAAAGTTGAAGGTGCAGAAAAAAATTTACAAGGATGGTGCCAGAACTGGAGGGTTTGAGCTATAGGGAGAGGCTGAAGAGGCTGGGGCTTTTCTCCACTAGTAGAGGCTGAGGGATGACCTTCTCGAGGCTTATATAGTCATGAGGGGCATGGATAAGGTTGTCAGCCAAGATCTTTTTCCTACGGTGGGAGTGTCAGAACTAGAGGGTATTGTTTGAGGTGAGAGGGGAATTATTTAAAAGGAGCAGAGGGTGGTGCATGTATGGTCCAAGCTGCCAGAAGAAGTGATAGAGACAGGCACAATAACAACATGAAGAGGAAGAGTTTAGGAGGGATATTGGCCAAATGCTGGCCAATGGGACACAGTCAGATTGGGATGTCTGGTCAACGTGGACGACTATGCCTGGCTCCACTGTGGTATTTAGATACCATGGCCCTTAAGGCTCTGGAATTCTTGTCCGAAAATCCTTTATCTCTAATTCATTAATACACTTCTTGAAACAAGTTTCTTTGACTGAGGTTTTGGTGATCGATCCCTACATCTATTATATGGTTGGTACTAAGTTTTGTTTGCTATCATTCCTGTGGGACATTTTACTATGCTAAAGGCACTAAACAATTAAGTAGTTTTTGTGGTAAAATAATTATGAATCATTTTACAAGAGGGTGAAAGGATGCTGGCTAAACATACCATCCAAACTCTTACCCACTTATTTCAGAGAATGTTCCATCAAAGATTTAACATTGTACCCTTTTCTCAGAAATCTGTAATATGACATAGTAATGGTGGCAGGGCATTCTTACCAATGATTTTCAAAATTACCAGGACTTAGCG
Organism: Stegostoma tigrinum; assembly: GCF_030684315.1. NCBI lineage: Eukaryota > Metazoa > Chordata > Chondrichthyes > Orectolobiformes > Stegostomatidae > Stegostoma > Stegostoma tigrinum. The sequence continues at coordinate 132,163,590 of NC_081357.1, read as the reverse complement.
AAGTGCACAGATCTTTCCAGAACTAGCTGGAGTATTTCAGTGATTTTTTTTTCCTGAGGAATTAATAGACATACAGGTGCATTGCGATAGATATACACGATTATTAGACTGAAAATCAAACAACCTTTAGATTAAATAAATAGAGTCCTCTATGCACTGGCTGTATGGCCACACACACACACACACACACACACACACACAATTACCTTAGGCAGTCACAATAGTGTTCATTCAATTTAACAATACAAAACTGTCGCTAATTCAAAAACTATAATGCAAGAGATTTCTCACAAAGGGAGTCGAAAAATATTACATTGGTATTGCAAAATCACAGAACCATTACAGTACGAAAGGAGATAATTCAGCCTATTGTACCTGCACAGGGTCTGTTCCCTAATCCCATTCTTCTGCCTTTTCCCCCATATTCCTACACACCATTTTTATCCAAATAACTAGCTAATGTCTCCTCGAATGCCACAATTGAATTTGCCTTAGTGATAATGGGAACTGCAGATGCTGGAGAATCCAAGACAACAAAATGTGAGGCTGGATGAACACAGCAGGCCAAGCAGCATCTCAGGAGCACAAAAGCTGACGTTTCGGGCCTAGGCCCTTCATCAGAGAGGGGGATGGGGTGAGGGTTCCGGAATAAATAGGGAGAGGGGGGAGGTGGACCGAAGATGGAGAGAAAAGAAGATAGGTGGAGAGGAGTGTATAGGTGGGGAGGTAGGGAGGGGATAGGTCAGTCCAGGGAAGACGGACAGGTCAAGGAGGTGGGATGAGGTTAGTAGGTAGGAGATGGAGGTGCGGCTTGGGGTGGGAGGAAGGGATGGGTGAGGGGAAGAACAGGTTAGGGAGGCAAAGACAGGTTGGACTGGTTTTGGGATGCAGTGGGGGGAGGGGATGAGCTGGGCTGGTTGTGTGGTGCAGTGGGGGGAGGGGATGAACTGGGCTGGTTTTGGGATGCAGTGGGGGAAGGGGAGATTTTGAAGCTGGTGAAGTCCACATTGATACCATTGGGCTGCAGGGTTCCCAAGCGGAATATGAGTTGCTGTACCTGCAACCTTCGGGTGGCGTCATTGTGGCACTGCAGGAGGCCCATGATGGACATGTCATCTAAAGAATGGGAGGGGGAGTGGAAATGGTTTGCGACTGGGAGGTGCAGTTGTTTATTGCAAACCGAGCGGAGGTGTTCTGCAAAGCGGTCCCCAAGCCTCCGCTTGGTTTTCCCAATGTAGAGGAAGCCACACCGGGTACAGTGGATGCAGTATACCACATTAAGCAGAGGTTCACCTGCACATCTGCCAATGTGGAAAGTCATCTTGGGGCCTGGGATAGGGGCGAGGGAGGAGGTGTGGGGGCAAGTGTAGCATTTCCTGCGGTTGCAGGGGAAGGTGCCGGGTGTGGTGGGGTTGGAGGGCAGTGTGGAGCGAACAAGGGAGTCACGGAGAGAGTGGTCTCTCCGGAAAGCAGACAGGGGTGGGGATGGAAAAATGTCTTGGGTGGTGGGGTCGGATTGTAGATGGCGCAAGAGTCGAAGGATGATGCGTTGTATCTGGCGGTTGGTGGGGTGGTGTGTGAGAACGGGGGTGGGGGGGGAATCCTTTTTGGGCGGTTGTGCCGGGAGCGGGGTGTGAGGGATGTGTTGCGGGAAATGCGGGAGACGCGGTCAAGGGCCTTCTCGATCACTGTGGGGGGAAAGTTGCGGTCCTTGAAGAACTTGGACAACTGGGATGTGCGGGAGTGGAATGCCTCATTGTGGGAGCAGATGCGGCAGAGGCGGAGGAATTGGGAATAGGGGATGCAATTTTTCCAGGAGGGTGGGTGGGAGGAGGTGTATTCTAGGTAGCTGTGGGAGTCGGTTGAATTTGCCTCCACCACTTTCCAGACAGTGCATTCCATACCCTATCTCCTTGACATGTAAAAACTTTTCCTTATATCACCCTTGCTTCATTTGCACATCAGTTTAAATCTATACCCTTTATGCAAAGCTAGTTATTTTAACTAAAAGCTGTGACCATTTGTGTGGCAATCATAACACAGTTAAAGCTAAGAAACATAATTTTAATTCATCCCGTGGTTGGAAGTCTGTTAAAGATACTCATATTGTAAACAAAGATGCTTACAAAGATTATTGAAGTCCATTCTCTTAATAAATTCACTGTTCATTGAAGAAAAAAAAGCTGTGAACATACATTTGTGTGTAAGCATATCTAACTTTCTTAGAGATATTAGGAACTGCCGATGCTGTAGAATCTGAGATAACACAGTGTGAAGTTGGATGAACACAGCAAGCCAAGCAGCATCAGAGGAGCAGCAAAGTTTTACGTTTTGGGTCGAGACCCTTCTTCAGAAATGGGGGAGGGGAAGGGGGTTCTGAAATAAATAGGGATGCAGGGGGAGGTGGATAGAAGATGGATAAAGGAAAAGATAGGGCGACGGGAGACAGACAGGTCAGAGGCGGGGTTAGACCCAGTGAAGGCGAATGTAGGTGGGCAGTTAGGGAGAGGATAGGTCAGTCCAGGGAGGACGGGCAGGTCAAGGAGGCAGGATGAGGTTAGTGGGTAGGAGATCGGAGTGGAGCTTGAAGTGGGAAGAATGGTTAAGGAGGCAGGGACGAGCTGAGCTGGTTTTGGGATGTGATCGGGGGAGGGGAGATTTTGAAGCTTGTGAAGTCCACATTGATACCACGGGGCTACAGGGTTCCCAAGCAAAATAGGAGATGCTGTTCCTGCATCTTTCGGGTGGGGGTCATTGTGGCAATGCAGGAGGCCCAGGATGGAAATTTCGTCTGGGTGGGTGGGTTGGGGTGGCATATGTGAGATGGCTTGCGACTGGGAGGTGTAGTTGTTTGTTCAAACTGAGTGTAGGTGTTCTGCAAAGTGGTCCCCAAGCCTCTGCTTGGTTACCCCGATGTAGAGGAGGCCACAACAGGAACAGCGGATACACGATATCACAGGAACAGATGTGCAGGTGACCAGGATCAGGATGAGGTATAACGGCAGGAGGAGCACTTGGTTCGGTTGCAGGGAAAAATGCCGGGGGTGGTGGGGCTGGAGGCGAGTGTGGAGCAGACAAGGGAGTCACGGAGAGAGTGGTCCCTCCGGAAAGCACATAAGGGTGGGGAGGGAACAATGTCTTAGCTAGTGGGGTCAGACTGCAGATGGCAGAAGTGTCAGAGGATGATGCATTGGATTTAGGGTTGGTGGGGTGGTACGTGAGGACGAAGGGGATTCTGTTTTGGTTATTATTGTGGATGGGGGTGTGAGGGATGAGTCGCGGGAAACGCGGGCGACACGGTCAAGGGCATTTTCGATCACTGTGGAGGGGAAGTTGCGGTTCTTGGGGAAACAAAAAGACATCTGGGACATTCGGAAGTGGAATGCTTCATCTCAGGAGTAGATGCGGCAGAGGCTAAGGAATTGGGAATTGGGCATGGCTTTTTTTACAGGAAGGTGGGAGAGGAGGAATATTCTCGGTAGTTGTGGAAGTCGGGAGGCTTAAAATGGATGTCGGTTTCCAGGTGGATCCCAGAGATGGGAGCTCTGAGGAGCCACGTGTTCCCACGAGGAGCTCAAACAGTTCATCCACTTCGCTAATACCTTCCACCCCAACCTTACATTACCTGGACAATCTCTGACACCTCTCTGTCCTTCCTGGACTTGTGTCTCCATATCTATGCTCAGTTCAGAACAAACAACTACACCTCCCAGTCGCGAACCACTTCAACACCCCTCTCCCCCCCCGCAACCCAACCAGACAACATGTCCATCCTGGGTCTCCTGCATTGCCACAATGGCATCGTCCGAGAGATGCAGGAACAGCACCTCATATTTCACTTGGGAACCCTACAGCCCAAGGGTATTAATGTGGACTTCACACGTTTCAAAATCTCCCCAGCCCGACCAAATCCCAAAATCAGCCCAGCTAGTCCCTGCCTCCCTAACCATTCCTCCCACCTCAAGCCCCACCCCATCTTCGACCCACTAACCTCATCCTGCCTCCTTGACCTGTCCGTCCTCCCTGGACTGACGTATCCCCTCCCCAACTCCCCACCTACATTCAACCTCATTGGCTCCAAACCCGCCTCTTTGACCTGTCTGTCTCCTCGCCCTATCTTCTCCTCTATTCAGCGGCAATCTACCTCCCCTGTCTCCCTATTTAGTTCAAAATCCCCTTCCCTTCCCCCATTTCTGAAGGGTCTCGACCTGAAACATCAAATTTCCTGCTCCTCTGATGCTGCTTGGCCTGCCGTGTTCATCCACCTTCACACTGTGTTATCGCAGCATACCTAACCCACTCGTTTCATAAACCGAGAATAGGTACACATTCTAGGATTTCAGACAATATTAAGCTTCGAAGACACAGGAAAAAGAACCTAAAAGACCTCCAGAACTCATTTTATTGACAGTTTCCAAGATTAAATTTCAATTGACAAACATATGTGGTATCTTAAAAAGTTTTCTGCTCAGCCTGGCAGAATATTTTAGGTCATCTTCATTTAATGCTCCACTGCATTGGAATGGCATTGATTTCATTCAGAAATCCAAAACACTTTTCATTTTTGAGGATAGGTTTCTACAAGCATTCCATGACCCTGAGAAGAGAAAATGCAAGATATATCAACAGTTGACTGACTAATCCTTGAGAACAATCAAGCATGTCAATGAAAAAATATGATCAGAAAGAAATTTCTTTCTGAACGTAACTAATGAGCTATGCATCTGGATGCCAGATTACTCAACATGGAAAGGGGAAAAAAAAAATTGGTCCCTATCTGAACAATGAAGTAAAGTGCTGTGTACAGATATATCATGTCTATATGGCAAAAAAATCAATTTCAAAGAATGAACTACCCTAAGTTGTGGGCTAAGTTGAACAGCTACCAAGAAAAATCAACCGTTGCAACTTAGGTCTCATACCTAATGCTGTACCCTCCAGAATGAAGCAACAGCTAATGGTTTAAACTCCAAAGTATGCGCACATAATTAACAGGGTGCATGGCAGAGATAATGAATAAAATGGACGACACGTCCAAAGCACAAGCACTGCTCACTGACAAGAACACATACCAGCCAGTACAAACTGACCCGACACCGCAACTGGGCAACAAAATCCTTTACATGCTACAAAGCCTTAAACAAACAGGACAGATCAACAAAACAGAGCTCTTAAGAATGAAACCCGAAAGAACCAACACACCCCGATTCTACGGCCTCCCTAAAGTGCACAAGCCAGAAGTCACCCTCAGACCCGTAGTCTCCCTACCAGGCACTCCATCCCACAGATTAGCCAAGGAACTACAAAGAGGACTCAGACACCTAGTCAACAAGTCACCCCACTCTATCCACTCAGCCCAAGAATTCCTCAACTCTAGAGACATAAAGATAGATGACGAAGAGACCGTGATATCATTTGACGTCACTGCCCTATTCACATCAATAGACATACCACCAGCAAGGGAAACAATGACAACACCACTTGAACAAGAACACAACCCCAGTGAAACCTCTCCAAGGAAGACATGCTCAAACTATTGGACCTATGCCTGACCACCCACTTCATCTTCAACAGACAAACATACAAGCAAATCAACGGGACACCCATGGGATCATCTATCTCCAGACTCCTAGCAGAAGCAGTGATGCAAAGACTGGAAAGCACTGCCCTTCTGCTAATCCAAACAAAACTATGGATACACTATGTAAATGACACCTTTGTCATCATTAAACGGACTAAACTAGAGGAGATACACCAACTTAGAAAGAACACCCTCACCGGAATAAATTTCACCAGACAGGTGAAGAGCAAACTGCTCCCATTACTGCATGTCATGATAGAATGCAAGACAAATGGGGAACTGCAAATGAAAATACACTGAAAAGCCACACACACCGACCAGGTACTGAACTTCAACAGTAAACAACCAAGCACACACACAAAGCTGCGTGCAAGCATTATTTAAAAGGGCAACAACAGACTGCAGCAACATGGAACTAAGCCAAGTGGAAGAAGAATACCTCTTTCAGGTTTTCAAGGATAGGTGAAATCCAAAGAATTGGGTCATAAGATGCCTGCATGAACAGCTTGACAAAGAGACTACATGCCCCGACACACACATCATACGACTCTATATCAGAAAAAAAGTCAGAACTCACCACAAGACTCTGACGACCACTGAGCATCAGAGTGGCACACAAGCCCATGTCAACTGCTCACCCAAACTAAGGACCCACTCCCTGCCATGGACAGGGCCAGTCATCTACAAGATCCCTGCAGAGACTGCAAGAAACACTACATCGGACAAACAGGAAGGAAACTAACAACAGGGTGTACAAGGTAATGAGAGGCATGGATAGAGTTGATAGCCAGAGACTTTTCCCCAGGGCAGGATTGACTGCCATGAGGGGTCATAGTTTTAAGGTAATGAAGTGTGAAGCTGGATGAACACAGCAGGCCAAGAAGCATCTCAGGAGCACAAAAGCTGACGTTTCGGGCCTAGGCCCTTCATCAGAGAGGGGGATGGGGAGAGGGTTCCGGAATAAATAGGGAGAGAGGGGGAGGCGGACCGAAGATGGAGAGAAAAGAAGATAGGTGGAGAGGAGTGTATAGGTGGGGAGGTAGGGAGGGGATAGGTCAGTCCAGGGAAGACGGACAGGTCAATGAGGTGGGATGAGGTAAGCAGGTAGGGAACGGAGGTGCAGCTTGGGATGGGAGGAAGGGATGGGTGAGAGGAAGAACAGGTTAAGGAGGCAGAGACAGGCTGGGCTGGTTTTGGGATGCAGTGGGGGGAGGGGAAGAGCTGGGCTGGTTGTGTGATGCAGTGGGGGGAGGGGACGAACTGGGCTGGTTTTGGGATGCGGCGGGGGAAGGGGAGATTTCGAAGCTGGTGAAGTCCACATTGATACCATTGGGCTGCAGGGTTCCCAAGCAGAATATGAGTTGCTGCTCCTGCAACCTTCGGGTGGCATCATTGTGGCACTGCAGGAGGCCCATGATGGACATGTCATCTAAAGAACAGGAGGGGGAGTTGAAATGGTTTGCCACTGGAGGTGCAGTTGTTTATTGCGAACCGAGCAGAGGTGTTCTGCAAAGCGGTCCCCAAGCCTCCGCTGGGTTTCCCCAATGTACAAGAAGCCACACCGGGTACAATGGATACAGTATACCACATTGACAGATGTGCAGGTGAACCTCTGCTTAATGTGGAATGTCATCTTGGGGCCTGGGATAGGGGTGAGGGAGGAGGTGTGGGGGCAAGTGTAGCATTTCCTGCGGTTGCAGCGGAAGGTGCCGGGTGTGGTGGGGTTGGAGGGCAGTGTGGAGCGAACAAGGCAGTCACAGAGAGAGTGGTCTCTCCGGAAAGCAGACAAGGGCGGGGATGGAAAAATGTCCTGGGTGGTGGGGTCGGATTGCAAATGGCGGAAGTGTCGGAGGATGATGCGTTGTATCCGGAGGTTGGTGGGGTGGTCTGGGAGAACCGATTTTGGAAAAGTGCGGACGTAGTAGGGTTGTTGTAATGGGTGACTTGAACTTTCCCAATATTGATTGGAACCTCCTTCGAGCAGAAGATTTGAATGGAGCTGTTTTTGTAAGGTGTGTTCAGGAGGGTTTCCTAACTCAGTACGTTGACAGGCCGACGAGGGGAGAGGCCATTCTAGACTTGGTGCTCGGAAACGAGCCAGGGCAGGTATCAGATCTTGTGGTGGGAGAGCATTTTGGTGATAGTGACCATAACTGCCTCACATTCTACATAACTATGGAGGAGAGGATTAGGCAAAATGGGAGGATATTTAATTGGGGAAGAGGAAACTATGATGCGATTAGACATGAGTGAGGAAGCATGGACTGGGAGCAATTGTTCCATGGTAAGGGCACTATAGACATGTGGAGACTGTTTAAGGAACAGTTGTTAGGAGTGATGAGTAAATATGTCCCTCTGAGACAGTCAAGGGGTAAGATAAAGGAACCTTAGATGACGAGAGCGGTGGAGCTTCTCGTCAAAAGGAAGAAGGTAGCTTACAGAAGGTGGCGGAAGCTAGGGTCAAGCTCAGCTCTACAGGATTACAGGCAGGCGAGGAAAGAGCTCAAAAATGGTCTGAGGAGAGCCAGGAGGGGGCACGAGAAAGGCTTGGCAGGACGGATTAGGGAGAACACAAAGGCATTTTACACTTATGTGAGGAATAAGAGAATGGTCAAAGAAAGAGTAGGGCCAATCAGGGATAGCATAGGGAACTTGTGTGTGGAGTCTGAGGAGGTAGGGGAAGGCCTAAAGCAGTTTTTTTACTTCTGTCTTTACGAAAGAAACGAATTTTGTAGTCAATGAAATCTTTGAAGAGCAGGTGTGCATGCTGGAATGGATAGAGATAGAGGAAGCTGATGTGCTGAAAATTGTGTCAAACATTAAGATTGACAAGTCGCCAGGCCCAGACCAGATTTGTCCTCGGCTGCTTTGGGAAACGAGAAATGCAATTGTTTCGCCACTTGCGAAGAACTTTGCATCCTCGCTCTCCACTGGAGTCGTACCTGAGGACCGGAGAGAGGCAAATGTAATTCCTCTCTTCAAGAAAGGAAATAGGGAAATCCCCGGCAATTACAGACCAGTAAGTCTCACGTCTGTCGTCTGCAAGGTGTTAGAAAGGATTCTGAAGGATAGGATTTATGACCATCTGGAAGAGCATGGCTTGATTAAATGCAGTCAACATGGCTTTGAGGGGGGCAGGTCATGCCTCACAAACCTTAGAGTTCTTTGAGGACGTGACTAGAAAAGTTGATGAGGGTCGAGCTGTGGAGGTGGTGTATATGGACTTCAACAAGGCATTTGATAAGGTTCCCCATGGTAGGCTCACTCAGAAGGTCAGGAGGCATGGGATACAGGGGAACTTAGCTGTCTGGATACAGAATTGGTTGGCCAACGGAAGACAGCGACTGGTAGTAGAAGGAAAATATTCTGCCTGGAAGTAAATGGTGAGTGGCGTTCCACAGGGCTCTGTCCTTGGGCCTCCACTGTTTGTAATTTTTATTAATGACTTGGATGAGGGGATTGAAGGATGGGTCAGCAAGTTTGCAGACGACACAAAGGTTGGAGGAGTCGTTGACAGTCTAGAGGGCTGTTGTAGGCTGCAGCGGGACATTGACAGGATGCAGAGATGGGCTGAGAGGTGGCAGATGGAGTTCAACCTGGATAAATGCGAGGTGATGCATTTTGGAAGGTCGAATTTGAAAGCCGAGTACAGGATTAAGGATAGGATTCTTGGCAGCGTGGAGGAACAGAGGGATCTTGGTGTGCAGATACATAGATCCCTTAAAATGGCCACCCAAGTGAACAGGGTTGTTAAGAAAGCATATGGTGTTTTGGCTTTCAATAACAGGGGGATTGAGTTTAAGAGTCGTGAGATCTTGTTGCAGCTCTATAAAACTTTGGTTAGACCGCACTTGGAATACTGCGTCCAGTTCTGGTCGCCCTATTATAGCAAAGATGTGGATGCTTTGGAGAGGGTTCACAGAAGGTTTACCAGGATGCTGCCTGGACTGGAGAGCTTATCTTATGAAGAGAGGTTGACTGAGCTCAGACTTTTTTCATTGGAGAAAAGGAGGAGGAGAGGGGACCTAATTGAGGTATACCAGAGAATGAGAGGCATAGATAGAGTTGATAGCCAGAGACTATTTCCCAGGGCAGAAAAGGCTAACACGAGGCGTCATAGCTTTAAGCTGGTTGGAGGAAAGTATAGAGGGTATGTCAGAGGCGGGTTCTTTACACAGAGAGTTGTGAGAGTATGGAATGCGTTGGCAGCAGCAGTTGTGGAAGCAAGGTCATTGGGGACATTTAAGAGACTGCTGGACATGCATATGGTCACAGAACTTTGAGGGTGCATACATGAGGATCAATGGTCGGCACAACATCGTGGGCTGAAGGGCCTGTTCTGTGCTGTACTGTTCTATGTTCTAACAAGGGGGATCCTCTTAGGGCGGTTGTGGCAGGGGCGCGGTGTGAGGGATGTGTTGCGGGAAATGTGGTCAAGGGCATTCTTGACCACTGTGGGGGGAATGTTGCGGTCCTTGAAGAACTTGAACATCTGGGATGTGCAGCAGTGGAATGCTTATCCTGGGAGCAGATGCGGCGGAGGCGGAGGAATTGGGAATAGGGAATGGAATTTTTGCAGGAGGGTGGGTGGAAGGTGGTGTATTCTGGGTAGCTGTGGGAATCTGTGGGCTTGAAATGGACATCGGTTTCTCGCTGGAGATGATGGTTTGGTGCTCGGGGGTGGGGTCACGATCAAGCGGGCGGTAGGTGGTGGTGTCGGGGAGTTGGCGTTTGGCCTCGGCGACATAGAGGTCAGTGCGCCATTCTACCACCGCGCCACCCTTGTCTGCGGGTTTGATGGTGAGGTTGGGGTTGGAGCGGAGGGCTGCCTGTTCTGCAGGGGAGTGGGTGAGTGGGGTGGAGAGGTTGAGGCGGTTAATGTCTCGATGGCAGTTGGAGATGAAGAGGTCGAGGGAGGGTAGGAGGCCTGGGGGTGGTGTTCAGGAGGAGGACTTGTGTTGGAAGCGGGTGAAGGGGTCAGTGGAGGGAGGGTTAGGTTCCCGGTTGAAGAAGTAAGCGTGGAGGTGAAGGTGGCGGAAAAACTGCTCTATGTCCAAACGTGACTGGTATTCGTTGATGTGTGGTTGTAGGGGGACAAAGGTGAGCCCCTTACTAAGGACTGACCGTTTGTTCTCAGTCAGTGGGAGGTCTGGGGGGATGGTGAAGATTCGGCAGGGCTCAGTGTGGCTGTGTCCTCTGGGGTTGCTAGCTGTGGAGGTTGTGGGTGGAGCGATGAGGTTGTCGGCTGTGGGTGGGGTTCCGTCGGCGGGGTTTTAAGGAGTTAGGAGGAAGGTATAGGGGAGACGTCAGAGGGAGGTTCTTCACCCAGAGAGTTGTGAGCGCATGGAATAGTTTACCAGTGGTAGTCGTGGAAGCGGAGTCATTAGTGACATTTAAGCGACTGCTAGACATGCACATGGACAGCAGTGAATTGAGGGGAATGTTGGTTAGGTTTTTATTTTTGGATTAGGATTATTCCACGGCACAACATCGTGGGCCAAAGGGCCTGTACTGTTGTACATTCTATGTTCTAAGTTTACATGAACACTGACTGGCTGCAAAAAGACACGACCAATACTCACTCATCTCAATCCACACGGACAAGGAGAACCAGCACTTCAACTGGGACAAATTCACAATCCTGGGACAGGCACAAGAATTCCTAGATGCATGGCACTCCACGTAGCATGCTATTAATAAACACATTGAACTCGATCTCATATACATTCCACTACGAAGGAAAACCGCAAGTGAGACAATCTATCCCAACGGAGTCGAGTTTAAAGCCCAGATGGGAAAACACACCAATACTTCAGCGGAGGTCGCACTGAAGGTGTTACCAAGCACTGTAACCAAACGTCTACAAAACAACAAATCAGCTTGGCGAGCCAACCAACCTCAACACCCATAACCTGAGCTACAAATCTACTCCAAAACCTAACAGTAATTGATTGTAGATGAGGTAATGGGAACTGCAGATGCTGGAGAATTCCAAGATCATAAAATGTGAGGCTGGATGAACACAGCAGGCCAAGCAGCATCTCAGGACCCTCTGATGAAGGGTCTAGGCCCGAAACGTCAGCTTTTGTGCTCCTGAGATGCTGCTTGGCCTGCTGTGTTCATCCAGCCTCACATTTTATTATCTAGTAATTGATTGTAGGTGGAATCAAATTATTGGCCCATTGTTTGAAACAAGGGTGGTGGAAACACAAAACCATGAGACAAAAAAAGCCAGAAGTTTTGATGGAGACAATGCTTAGGACTTTACCCGGCACCGTATGAACCAGCACACTCAATAAGGCGGCAAAAATTATATACCTGAAATACTGGAAGTCTACTGTATTGTCATTATCTTCCCAGTGTCCAACTAATCATTTGAGAACGTGAGTGAGAAGGAAGCCGGCCAGTAAGTTTTAATTAAGGTAAAGTTGTGTTATTATTTAAGTGACTTGAGCCATAAATAAAATATACTAGTGGTGTACATACCCCATGCATTATGCTTCTATTACTTAGACTGAATGTTTACGTTCATTATATGGGCCGCTTGACCAACTGTTACACTCCTGGTCCCATAGGTACCAGTTAATAAAATATTTGCTGTATTAGTATTTCCTTGTTTCAATAGATTAATAACACCAAAAATAGTAAATTTTGCAGGACAGCAAGTGTTTTAAGGTACCATTGTAAAAATAGCTTTTGCAGTCATCTTTTAGTGTTGTCATATGGACAACTCAAGCAATATCAACCGGTTACCTCGACGTGCAAAAGGTTTACTAATTACTGTAAAATTCAAACATACATAATAAAAATTAACAGCCAAACCTGTCCTCCAGCAGCACAAGCTGCAACAAGTGCATACTGTCCACCTTCCTTGATCAGTCTGTGAGCAGCTGTTGTCACAAGGCGGCAACCAGTAGCACCAAAAGGATGTCCCAAAGATAACGAACCACCCCAGCAGTTGAACTTATCCATTTCAGGAACACCAACCTAGCAAAATTAAAGTTCTTACAGTGCATAATAAATTGGAAGCTATATACACAAAACAAAACATTTGCTGCATCATTGTAGTTTTCAGTACGCAAAAGATTTGAAGACATCTTAATGGATTAACAATACTGATTTCACTGCCTACAAGTCGTCTATGCCCAGTTTGACAGAAAGAGAAGGTAGCCAGAACATCATCTTCTTCAAAGAGGAGGGAATTGCTAACCCAACAGTGAACAATATACAGTTTTCCTGATTTTGGTCCCACACCCTTGTCTTTCCCATTCCTGGCACCTTACATGATAATAATGCCATACATGGACTTGTCTTCCACGTTTGCAACATCAGAATGTCAGTTCAAAAATCTATAATGTATATAATTTCTTTAACTATTTTTCTCATTTTTATTTGGGTTTTGACACTTTTATTTTGAGCTCATTTTGTTAAAATGTTTGCAGCTTTGAGGCATACAACAATATACCGAGATATTGACATGTTACCTTAGTGGGCAAAAGGTTGGCAACTGTGGGAAAATATGAAGTTGTTCACTGTGGACGGGAGAACGAAAGAACAGAATACTGATAGACAAAAACGAGAGCTGTCCTCAAGGAACAGTGCTGAATTGGGGGGAAGGCTAACTACAACAAAATTCAGCAGGAGCCGGGGAATATGGATTGGGAGCACCTGTTTGAGGGTAAATCCACATTTGATATGTGGGAGGCTTTTAAAGAGAGGCTGATTAGAGTGCAGGACAGACATGTCCCTGTGAAAATGAGGGATAGAAAGGGTAAAATTAGGGAACCATGAATGACAGGTGAAATTGTGGGACTAGCAAAGAAGAAAAAGCAAGCATACATAAGGTCAAGGCAACTGAAAACAGACGAAGCTTTGGAAGAATATTGGCAAAGTCGGACCAATCCGAACCGAGGAATTAAGAGGGCAAAAAGGGGTCATGAAATATCTCTGGCAAACAGAGTAAAGGAAAATCCCAAAGTCTTTTATTCATACGCAAGGAGTGAGAAGGTAACTCGAGAAAGGGTTGGCCCACTCAAGGAGAATGGAGGGAAGTTATGCAAGGAGTCAGAGAAAATGAGCGAGATTCTTAATGAGTACTTTGCATCGGTATTTACTGAGGAGAGGGACACGATGGACGTTGAGGTTAGGGATAAATGTTTGATCACTCTAGGTCAAGTCGGCATGGCGGGGGGGGGGGAAAAGAGTGTTGGGTAGTCTAAAAAGGCATTAGGGTGGCAAGTCCCCAGGTCCGGATGGGATCTATCTTAGGTTACTGAAGGAAGCGAAGAGAGGAAATAGCTGGGGCCTTAACGATATCTTTGCAGCATCCTTGAGCACGGGTGAGGTCCCAGAGGACTGGAGAATTGCTAATGTTGTCCCCTTGTTTAAGAAAGGTAGCAAGGATAATCCAAGTAATTACAGACCGGTGAGCCTGATGTCAGTGGTAGGGAAGCTGCTGGAGAAGTTACTGAGAGGTAGGATCTATTTACATTTGGAAGAAAATGGGCTAATTTGTGATAGGCAGCATAGATTTGTGCAGGGAAAGTCAACTGGATACATTTCTTTGAGGAAGTGACAAAGTTGATAGATAAGCAAAGGGCTGTAGAAGTCATATACATGGACTTCAGTAAGGCGTTTGATAAGGTACCCATGGTAGGCTGATGGAGAAAGTGAAGTCGCATGGGATCCAGGGTGTACTAGCTAAATGCATAGAGAACTGGCTGGGCAACTGGAGACATAGTGGAAGGGAGTTCCTCAAAATGGAGAGCTGTGACCAGTGGTGTCCATAGGGATCTGTGTTGGGAACACTGCTGTTTGTGATGTACATAAATGATATGGAGGAAGGTACAGATGGTCTGATTAGCACATTTGCAGATGACACTAAGATTGGTGGAGTAGCAGACAGTAAAGGGGACTGTTGGAAAACATAGTAGAATATAAATAGATTGGAGAGTTGGGAGGAGAAATCGTAGCTGGAGTTCAATCCAGGCAAATGCAAGGTAATGCATTTTGGAAAATGCAATTCAAGAGCAAACTATACGGTAAATGGAAAAGTCCTGAGGAAAACTGATGCTCAGAGAGATCTGGGTGTTCAGGTCCACTGTACCCTGAAGTTGGCAACGTAGATTGATAAATTGGTCAAGGCGGCATACGGCATGCTTTCATTCATTGGACGGGGTGTTGGGCACAAGAGTTGACAAGTCATGTGACAGTTGTATAGGACTTTGTTTCCACCACATTTTGAATACTGAGTACAGTGCCAGGCGCCACATTACCAAAACGATGTGGATGCTTTGGAAAGGGTGCAGAGGAGGCTCACCACGATGTTGCCTGGTATGGAGGGCGCTAACTATGAAGAGAGGTTGAGCAGACTAGGATTATTTTCATTAGAAAGACTGAGGTTGATGGCAGGGCCCGACTGAGGTTTATAAAATCATGAGAGGAATAGACAGGCTGGATAGTAGGAAGCTTTTCCCCCAGAGTGGCGGCCTCAATTTGTAGGGGATCACGATTTCAAGGTGAGAGGAGAAAAGTTTAAGGGAATATGCTTGGAAAGTTCTTTACGCAGAGGGTGGTGGACGCCTGGAACGCGTTGCCAGCAGAGGTGATAGCGGTAGGCGTGATAGCGGTAGGTACAATAGCGCCATTGAAGATGTTTCTGGACAGATACATGAATGGGCAGGGAGCAGATGGATACAGATCCTTGGAAAATAGTTCACAGGTTTAGATAAAGGATCTGGATCGGCGCAGGCCTGGAGGGCTGAAGGGCCTGTTTCTGTGCTGTAATTTTCTTTGCTCTTTGTAATACAGTATTATTTAAATTGAGATAAACTGCAGAAAGACAGAACCTGAAGAATCATAGAATCCCTACAATGGGGAAAACAGGCCATTCAGCCCATCGAGTCCATACCAACCCTCCAAAATGAATCCCACCCAGAACCATTCCCCTACTCTATTCCCTGCACTTCCGGCACACTTTTGCACTGTGGGAGGAAACTCACGCAGAACAGAGGGACACACAAACAGTTGCCTGAGGCCAAAATCAAACCCAGGTCTCTGGCACTGAGGGGCAGCAGCGCTAAACATTCAGCCACCGTTCCACAAAGGGACACGTGCACGAAACACAAAGTTAGCAGACAGGTGCAGTAGGTAATCAGGGAGGCAAATGGAATGGTGGTCCTTATTTCAAGAAAGTTGGTGTCTAAGAGCTGGGAAGACTTACTGCAACTGAACAAGATGCTGGGAGGGCCACAGTTGGAGTACTGTGAGCAGTTTTGGTCCCTTATTTAATAAAAGATATTATCGCATTGAAGCCAGTTCAGCAAAAGTTTAAGAGAATTTGGAGTCATCCAAAAAAGAAAAAAGGCAAAATAAAAATATTCAACAATTTATTATCTGTATTTCTAGCAGTTACTTTCCAATTTGAACATCTGAATTTATACCCCAGATGCTTCACATGCTCAACAAGCAGAGATCACATCTGGAATGACGCCTAGCCCGAGTGAGTATATAGTTTGGGATTTCCGAGGGCTTGGTTCCTTCCCAGCCTCTGAAACTTGGCAAGACTGGCAAAGGGATGTGGACAGCAGGAAGATATGCTCTGTTCCTGCTTAGGGGTTTATTAAAACTTGTTAAAAATTGTTTTACTAGTGAAGACTGTGCTGTGGCAATCAGCCTGATTCACTGCGCTCAGTGGTAGCTGCAGAGTTGCACTGAAGGTAATCACAATGGTGTGCCTTGGCTAAAGGAGATGCCAGGACCTGTGCTGCTGGATCAACATTGGTCAGCATGAAAATGGAGATCAGGGGATGGGGTTGGAGCTGGGGAGCAGGAGTGGAGGTCAAGGAATAGAATGGAGACAAAAATATGTAGGATTCATAGAATCATTGCATCTCTATGATATGGAAGCAGACCATTTGACCCATCTGATCCACCTAGACCCAATCTTCCTACCCTATCCCTGCATTTCACATGGCTAATTCACCTCACCTTCAGATCCCTGGACATTAGGGTCAATTTTGCATGCCCCATCCACCAAACCTGCATATCTTTTGACAGCAAGAGGAAACCAGAGCACCCAGTGGAAACCCACGCACATTGAGGAGAACGTGCAAACTCTACACAGATAGTCACCCAAGGGTGGAACTGAACACAGGTTCCCGGCGCTGTGAGGCAACAGTGCTAACCACTGAACCACCGTGCCGATTCTTAAGGGGCTTGGCAGGGTAAGTGTTGAGAGGGAGAGTCTAAGATGACAAGGCATAGTCTCAGAATAAAGGAGTGCCAATTTAAGCCCGAGAGAGGAGGAATTTCTTCTTTTACGGTACTGAATGCCTTTGTAACTCCTCGCCACAGAGAGTGAGGGGGTGAAGTCCTTGTGTATATTTAAAGCTGAGATAGATAGATTCTTGACAAGTCAGGGAATGAAGGGTTACGGGGAAAATGGCAGGAATGTGGGTGAGAGCAATGTTGCTTCAGCCATGATCCTATTGAATGGCCTTTTCCTGTTCTTTCTTTCCTAATGGTCCTATGGGACTGTGGATGGACTCACTGTGGAGCATCTGTGATGAGGAGGATGTTGTGCAAAGCAGATTTAGTGAGCTGGTCACACCACAAGTAATGGGTACACAAACAGAAAAGTGCTGAGTGATAACGACCGGGAAGACTAGGCGTGAGTTGGTAGTGCAAGATGACAGGAAAATTGGTGTTGATACTGGGGATGATTGTTTCATGCTAATGTCTGATATTGATTAGCTCATGAACTGGGCAGAGCAATGGCAGGTGGGAATTTAATCCTGATAAATGAGAGGTGATGTATTTTGGGAGGTCTACTAAGTGATAGATTTCTCAAATGATTAGTCAATACCTACAGAATAGAGAGGAACAAAGGAATTTTGGTGTACAAACCAATAGATTCCCTGACTATGTCAGCAGAGGTGGACATTGAGTGAAGGTAGCATACAGATAGAACATAGAACAGTACAGCATAGAACAGGCCCTTCAGCCCACGATGTTGTGCCGAACTTTTACCCTCAACCTAAGGTCTGTCTAACCCCCACCCCCACCTTATACTATCATCCACATGCCTATCTAATAGCTGCTTAAATGCCCCGAATGAGGCCGATTCCACGACCCTCTCCGGCAATGCATTCCATTCCCCAACCACTCTCTTGAGTAAAGAGCCTACGTCTGACGTCTCCCCGATATCTACCACCACTCACTTTAAAACTATGCTCCCTCGTAATAGCTACCTCCACCCTAGGAAAAAGTCTCTGGCTGTCCACTCTATCTATACCTCTGGTCATTTTGTACACTTCTATCAAGTCACCTCTCATCCTTCGTCATTTCAAAGAAAAAAGCCCTAGCTCTCTCAACTATTCCTCCGAAGACATGCCCTCCATTCCAGGCAACATCCTGGTAAATCTCCTCTGCAGATTTTCCAATGCTTCCACATCTTTCCTGTATTGAGGCAACCTGAACTGGACACAACACTCCAGATGTGGCCGAACCAGGCTGATGATTGCCTTCATTAGCCAGGGCACAGAATATATGAGCAAGGAAGTCTTTACAACTTCATAAAACATTGATTAGGCCACAGATCAAATACCATATGCAGTTCTGGTCACCACACCATCAGAAGAATGGGACTGCACTGGTGAGGATACAGAGAAAATTCAATAGGATGGTGACTGGGATGGAAGGTCTCAGCTATAAAGAAAAGGCTGGACAGCTTAGGTTGGTATTACTAGGAGTAGAGGAGGCTGATGGAGGGGATCTGATCGAGATATACAAAATAATGAGATGCATAGATAGGGTAAATTGAGATTCTTTTCCCCACAGCAGATATGTCTAAGACCAGAGGGCATAATTTTAAGATAACAGCTGAGCAGTTTAGAGGGTATCTGGGGAAAATATTTTTCATTAGGATGGTGGTAGAAATATGAAATGTGCTGCCTGAGAGGATGGTGGAAGCAGGTACTCTCGCAACATTTAAGAGGCATCTGGACAAGCACTTAAAATGCCACGGTTGGCTATCGACCAAGTGTGGGTAAATGGGATTTGTATAGTTTGGCGTTTGTTGGTTGGCGTAGACATGGTGAGCGAAAAGGCCTGTTTCTAAGCTGTATGACTCTAAAAAAAATCAAGTTCAATTGAAACATACCCTTGATTTTCTACCCATATAGGTTTTTGCAAACCAGTCAGAATCCATAGCTTTCATATTCGAGAGGATCTGTGCCTGTTCAAAAAACAAATAAATTTAAGTTAATTCTATTTTAAGCAAAAAAAATATAAATAATGATCAGTATGGATACCACTTCTGGTACAAAATTCAATACTTACTAGTATGATATGATAGCTTGACAGAGATTCTAAGTAATTTAAGAAAAAATGTAAGCTAATCTCGGTTTTTATTTTACAAAGTCTTCTCAAAGGTGTGGTTTTAGGAAAAATATAAATCCAAAATTAAAAGAAAACAATTTCATATAATAATTACTCAACAACAAAACTAAACAAGATAAGTCTTATTATTAATGGAGAATATTTCCATTTGTAAAGGCCTACTGACAATATATATATATATAACAGTGCTACAGAACTGACTATGTCCCTTGTCAAGCTGTTCGAAAACAGTAATGACACAGGAATCTAAATGTGAAAAGTGCCTAGGCATGTCCTGGCCATACCAAAAAAATACAGGATAAATCCAGTTCACCACTTACTCAACTCCCAGTCGTAAAGCAAATGAAATGTATCGTCACTGGTATTACCAATGAACCCCACACACTAATCCTCCAATTACCAATCCTCAGGTTCTACGAGGACAATGCAACTCCAGGCCATATTCAACCTTAGGCCAAATGTTTTTGAAAAAAAAGCTGAATTCAGTGGGAAAAGTGTGACTGCTCATAATATCAAGGCAGCATTGAGTGAGTGTAGCATAAAAGGAATCTCGAGAAAAATTTACGTCAATACGAATCAAAGGGAATGGCTCTCCACTAGCTAGAGTCATACCTCACACAAAGGAAGTTGGTTGTGGCTGCTGGAAATCAATCATATCCACCTAGATGGAGAAATTCCACAGGGCAGTACTTGAACCCTAAATCATCTACAGTTGCTTCATCAATGACTATCTCCATGGCCAGATCAGAACTAGGTATATCTGCTGAAAATTTTACGTTGTAAATGGAACTGTTGCAGCAAGCCTGACAAGTGTCTAAATTTAGACTGATAATGAGCAAGGAAAATTAATGTCACACAAGTGCTACAGGACAACCATCTGCAAGAACAGAAAGCATAATTAGCTCTTTTTCATATTCCACAACATTACAGAATCCTCACCAACACCCTGGAAGGAACAGAAATACTGTGGCTATAAGCATGCGGAGGTGCAAGCGTTGGACTGGAATGGACAAAGTCAGAAGTCACATGACAGCAGGTTATAGTCCAAATGGTTTGTTTGAAGTCACCAGCTTTTAAAGACCTCTCACTTTATCTGACACAGGAATAGCACTCCAAGCTTTTGATTTCGAATAAATCAGTTAGCCTACCGCCTGCTGTAGCCAGATGTTCACCTGCACATCTGCCTACGTGGTATACTGTTTCCACTGTACCCGGTGTGGCTTCCTCCACATTGGGGAAACCAAGCGGAGGCTTGGGGACCGCTTTGCAGAACACCTCCGCTCAGTTCACAATAAACAACTGCACCTCCCAGTCGCGAACCATTTTAACTCCCCCTCCCATTCCTTAGATGACACGTCCATCATGGGCCTCCGGCAGTGCCACAATGATGCCACCAGAAGGTTGCAGGAACAGCAACTCATATTCCGCTTGGGAACCCTGCAGTCCAATGGTATCAATGTGGACTTCACAGGCTTCAAAATCTCCCCTTCCCCCACTGCATCCCAAAACCAGCCAAGCTCGTCCCCGCCTCCCTAACCTGTTCTTCGTCTCACCTATCCCCTCCTCCCACTTCCCACCTACTAACCTCATCCTGCCTCCTTGACCTGTCCATCCGACCCGGACTGACCTATCTCCTCCCCACCTATACACTCCTCTCCACCTATTTTCTCTTCTATCCATCTTCGGTCCGCCTCCCCCTCACTCCCTATTTATTTCACAACCCTCTCCCCATCCCCCTCTCCGATGAAGGGTCTAGGCCCGAAACGTCAGCTTTTGTGCTCCTGAGATGCTGCTTGGCCTGCTGTGTTCATCCAGCTTCACACTTGGTTATCTTGGATTCTCCAGCATCTGCAGTTCCCATTATCTCTCAGCCTACAGCCTGGTGTTGTGTGACTTCTGATCTGCTCATATAGCCACAGTCAAAAGGTCAAGTCTGGCCTCCACAAAGTTTGTCATCTACAAGGATCAAGTCAGAGATACATTCAAGCACTCCCCATTTACTGGAGTCAGTACAGTGCCAACACCTTTTGATAATCTTGACGCTTTTCAGACAAATCTTGGGCCCCACACCTCAGGAAGGACATACTAGCCCTGGAGCGTGTCCAGTGGAGATTCACAAGGATGATCCCTGGAATGGTAGGTTTAACGTATGATGAATGGCTAAGGATCCTGGGATTGATACTCATTAGAGTTTAGAAGGTTGAGGGGAGATCTAATAGAAACTTACAAGATAATACATGGTTTAGAAGGGGTGGACGCTAGGAAGTTGTTTCCATTAGGTCGGGAGACTAGGACCAGTGGGCACAGCCTTAAAATTAAATGGGGTAAATTTAAAACTGAAGTGAGACGACATTTCTTCAACCAGAGAGTGGGGGGCCTGTGGAATTCATTGCCACGGAGTGCAGTGGAGGCCGGGACGTTGGATGCCTTCAAAGCAGAGATCGACAAATTCTTGATCTCAAAAGGAATCAAGGGCTAACGGGAGAGTGCAGGGAAGTGGTGTTGAAATGCCCATCAGCCATGATTTAAATGGCAGAGTGGGCTTGATGGGCCGAATGGCCTTACTTCCACTCCTATGTCTTATGGTCTTCAAACTGACTAACACCCTTCCATCACTTCCGCACATTACGACAGTGGTACTATTTACTAAATGCATTGCAACCACTTGTCAAAGCCTCATGCACAGCATACCCCAAACTCAAGACCATAAATGCTAAGCAGGAAGGGGAGTTACAGACACATGGAACCTCGCCATCTGCAAGCTTCGCTCCAAGAAACATCACATTCAGTTTTAGGAATAGATTGTTGTTCCTGCATCATTGCTTAATTGAAATCGTGGACCTTTCTGCCTAACAATACTGTGAGAGTGTCTACACCATAGGTCACAATGGCTCAGGAAGTCAGAACACTAACACCGTCTCCAGGGTAATTTGGATAGGTAACATATCTAGGCTTTGCAAGTGATACCACATGAAATTCTACCACAGACCTACAACAACAAAATTCAGTTTCATTTATGGATAATCTATGCCTAAAGAGTCATATTTTTAAAAACATTACTCTGAACATACAAAGATCAGTGATGAATTCAACCTTTTTGGGTTAAAAAGGGAGCAGATATATTTATCAATTCATCACACCATATTCATACCAAGGTAATTCCTTTTCATTCTGTTTGTTTTTTGAAACAACCACGATGGATAATAAACATCTTGGCTCCACCAAAAATCAAAACAGATTTCATTGAAATCTTTTCAACATAGATAACTTTATCCAGAATGCACGTCTTCAAACAGACTTCCCGTTTCTTTTGAGCTTAATAGATAAACTTACTGCAAAAGCTTCATGGAACTCAAAGACATCAATATCTTCCAGAGTTAATCCAGCTTTTTCCAACACTCGAGGAGTGGCATATGCTGGCCTAGGATTAAAATGATTGTTTATTTTGGAAAGAAAACATGCAGAAAATAACATACCAGGTTTAGTAATAGGCAGGTATTGATTAAAAACTTACCCTAGGAGCAACTGGTCTTTAGGATCCTGAGAAACATACACAAAATTCCTGGAAGTAACCAAATATGAATGAAAATTTATGCACAGTGCTACAGCGCATTTATACTTGCCCCTTTTATTTGTCCACTTGAGACGAAAGAGAAATAAACAGCTTCCTTACCTCAAATATGCAAGTGGTTTGTAGCCCATAGCTAGTGCCTTTTCTTCAGACATTATCAACACTGCTGATGCACCATCTGTCTGAAATTCAGACCATGGAAAGGTTATCCTCAAGGACATATCTGAACCTTGGGAATAGACATATTTCCAAAAATAAACAAAACCTGTACTTTGTGAAGTCAAGATTGGCCACAATTATACGTGGTTCCATGCTTGAAGTTGCCCTGGGGTCCAATCTCAGCAGCCATATTTGTATTCTGTATCTGTAATTTGCATCTAAAAATCACTAACAACTCATCTGCATTTCTACCTTCCCAGTAATTTGGTAAATGCAACAAATTTAGATTCAAATTGCAAATCTGAATTTCCTAGATGATGTAAATTAAACATACTGCACTCCAGGAAAGTTTGGAGATAATGAGAAAATCAGAAATTACTGGAAAATCTCTGCAGATCTGGCAGCATCTGAGCAGAGAAAGCAGAGTTAATGTTTTGGGTTCAGTGACCCTTCAGAACGCCCAGTTATTCACAGGTTGTCAGTATTTAGAATATTTGCCCACAAAAGTATCATTTACTCTTTCCACCTCAACCCAAAGTGTCCACAACTTGCAGCTCAAGATTCAATAAAATCATACCATGAGAAATTTAGTTAGCTTATCTAATGACATACTTTTAGTGACAATTTTACATACCTACCACATTATAATGAACCCAACTAATAGTAAAACTGGGCAGAGTAGTAGGAACTACAGATGCTGGAGAATCTGAGATAACAAGGTGTAGAACTGGATGAACACAGCAGGCGAAGAAGCATCATAGGAGCAGGAAGGCTGACGTTTCGGGCCTAGACCCTTGTTCAGAAATGGGGGAGGGGAAGGGGGTTCTGAAATAAATAGGGAGAGAGGGGGAGGCGGATAGAAGATGGATAGAGAAGATAGGTGGAAAGGAGACAGACCGGACAAAGAGGCAGGGATGGAGCCAGTAAATGTGAGTGTCGGTGGGGAGGAGATAGGTCAGTCCAGGGCGGACTGACAGATCAAGGAGGTGGGATGAAGTTGGTAGGTAGGAGATGGGGGTGGGACTTGAGGAGGAGCGGATAGGTGGGGTGAAGGACAGGTTAGGGAGGTGGGAACGAACTGAGCTGGTTTTGAGAAGCGGTAGAGGAAAGGGGAGATTTTGAAGCTTGTGAAGTCCACATTGATAACATTGGGCTGCAGGGTTCCCAAGCGGAATATGAGTTGCTGTTCCTGCAACCTTCTGGTGGTATCATTGTGGCACTGCAGGAGGCCCATGATGGACATGTCGTCTAAGGAATGGGAGGGGGGTGCTGAAATGGTTCACGACTGGGAGGTGTAGATGTTTAGTGCGAACCGAGCGGAGGTGCGGTCCCCAAGCCCCCGCTTGCTTTCCCCGATGTAGAGGAGGCCACAATGGGAACAGCGGATGCAATATACCATGTTAGCAGATGTGCAGGCAAACATCTGCTTGATGCGGAATGTCTTCTTGGGGCCTGGGATGGGGGTGAGGGGGGAAGGGGGTGTAGGGGCAGGTGTTGCACTTCCTGCGGTTGCAGGGCAAAGTGCCGGGTGTGGTGGGGCTGGAGGGGAGTGTGGAGCAGACAAGGGAGTCTTGGAGAGAGTGGTACCTCCGGAAGGCAGATACGATTGGGGAGGGAAAAATGTCTTTGGTGGTGGGGTGGGATTGTAGATGGTCGACGTGTTGGAGGATGATGCGTTGGATCCGGAGGTTGGTGGGGTGGTACGTGAGGATGAGGGGGATACTGTTTTAGTTTTTATTGGGGAACGGGGTGTGATGGATGAGTTCCACGAAATGCGGGAGACACACTCAATGGCATTCTCGACCACTGAGGTGGGGGCGTGGAGTTACGGACATGGAAAAACGAGGACATCTGAGATGTACAGGAGTGGAATGCCTCATCCTGGGAGCAGATGCGGCGGAAGCGAAGGAATTAGGAATAGGAGATGCCATTTTTGCAGGTAGGTGGGAGGAGGTATATTCTAGGTAGCTGTGGGAGTCGGTGGGCTTGAAATGGATATCGGTTCTTAGGTGGTTGCCTGAGATGGAGACAGAGGTGTCCAGGAAGGAGAGGGAGGTGTTAGAGATGGTCCAGGTCAACTTCAGTTTGGGGTAGAAGGTGTTGGTGAAGTGGATGAACTGTTCAAGCTCGTTGTGGGAGCACGAGGCAGCACCGATACAGCCATCAATGTAACGGAGGAAGAGGTGGGGTTTAGGGCCAGCGTAAGTAGGGAAGAGGGATTGTTCCATGTAACATACAAAGAGTCAGGCATAGCTTGGGCCAATGCGGGTACCCACGGCCATCCCCTTTGTCCGTAGGAGTCGGGGGAGGAATTAAAAGAGAAAGTGTTGAGGGTGAGGACGAGTTCGGCTAAGCGGACTTCACAAGCTTCAAAATCTCCCCTTCCTCTACCGCATCTCAAAACCATCCCAGCTCGTCTCCACCTCCTTAATCTGTCCTTCCTCCCACAATCTCCTACCTACAGATCTCATCCGCCCCCTTGACCTGTCTGTCCTCCCTGGACTGATCTATCTCCTCCCTACCTCCCCACCTGCACTCACCTTTACTGGCTCCGTTCCCACCTCTTTGACTGGTCTGTCCCCTCTCCACCCATCTTCTCCTCTATCCATCTACTATCCGCCTCCCGCTCTCTCGCTATTTATTTCAGTACCCCCTTCCCCTCCTCCATTTCTGAAGAAGGATCTCGACTGGAATGTCAGCTCTCCTGCTTCTATGATGCTGCTTGGCCTGCTATGTTCATCTAGCTCTACACCATATCTCAATAAAACTGGACAACCTCGATTCCAGAATGAATACCAGCTTGATAGATGAAAACTTGTTTTCTGGCAATTTGGCTATTATGGTGTCCAGCCACTGAACATATTCAAAACAGGCTAATATATTTTTTAAAAAAGATCAACATTTATGATACACTAAAGGCAACACAGTTTTACACAATTAAAAATATTTGAAGCAGTTTTACCTCATATCAATAAATAAAGATTCAATCCTTTTACACTCAATAGCCTTACAGGGACACAAGCCTCAATAGGGGTCACATGGGCATGAATGTACTTGTATTTCCTGCACACCCCCACCCCCCACAGCGAACTTTTGCATTCACTCAATGCTATTTTCTTCAGTTAATTTCTCTTTGTGAGGTCCTTAAACAGTGGGCTAATACTATTCACTTATTTCTTTACATGGATTTTTAAAACTCCTTTTTCATAGCCTTCTGTTCTCAGAGCAGGAGCAGGCCATTCGGCCCTTCAAGCCTGCTCCGCCATTCAATACGATCATGGCTGATCTCTTTGTGCACTCAAATCCACTTACCCGTATTCTCACCATATCCCTTAATTCCTTTATTGTTTAAAAAAATCTACCTTAGCTTTAAAAACGTTTACTGAAATAGCATCAACTATTTCACTGGACAAGGAATTCCATCAATTAACAATCCTCTGGGTGAAGAAGTTCCTTCTCAATTCTGTCCTAAATCTGCTCCCTCTAATCTTGAGGCTATGCCCTCTTGTCCTAACTTCAGCTGCCAGTGGGAACATCCTCTCTACTTCTGTCTTATCTATTCCCTTCATAATTTTATATGTTTCTGTAAGATCTTCCCTCAGTCTTCTACATTCCAATGAATATAATTCCAATCTACTCAGTCGCTCCTCATGAGCCAACCCCCTCAACTCAGGAATCAACCTAGTCAATCTCCTCTGCTCCCCCTCCAGTGCAGGTACATCCTTTCTCAAGTAAGGAGACCAAAACTACACACAGTACTCCGGGTGTGGCCTCACCAGTGCCTTGTACAGCTGCAACATAACCTCTCTGCTTTTAATCTCAATCCCTTTAGCAATGAGGGACCAAATGCCATTTGACTTCCTAATCACTTCTTGTACCTGCTGTGATTCATGCACAAGGACACCCAGGCCACTCTGCACAGCAGCATGCTGTAACTTTTCACCATTCAAGTAATAATCCTTTTTACTATTACTCCTGCCAAAATGTATGACTTCACATTTATTTACATTGTATTCCATCTGCCAAATCTTTCCTACTCAATGTATCTATGTTCCTCTGTAAAGTTTCTCTGCACACTTTGCTCTGCCACTCATCCTCGTGTCATCTGCAAACTTTGACACCCTACATGTGGTCCCCAACTCCAAATCATCCAAATAAATTGTAAACAATTGTGGTCCCAACAACGATCCCTGAGGCACACTACTAGTCACCGATTGCTGACCAGAATAGCACTCATTTATCCCTACTCTTGGCTTCCTGTTAGCCAATCCTCTATCCATGCTAATACTTTACCCCTAACACCACACATGCTTGTCTTATGCAGCAGCCTCTTGTGCAGCACCTTGTCAAAGGCCTTTTGGAAATCTCGGGACACCACATCCACTGTGTCTCCCTTGTACACCTGGCTCATAATGTCTTCATAGAATTCCAAAAGATTTGTCAAGCATGACCTGTCCTTCACGAAACCATGCTACCTCCCTTTTTAAGCAGTGGCGTCACATTTGCTATTTTCCAATCCGCTGGGACTGCCCCAGAGTCCAGCGAAGTTAGGAAATTACCACCAGTGCACCTGCTATTTCTCCCGCCATCTCTTTTAGTACCCTGGGATGTATTCCATCAGGGCCAGGAGACTTACCAATCCTTAGGTCCATTAGCTTGCACAGCACTACCTCTTCCGTAATAATAATTGTTTCCAGGTCCTCACCCACCTTCGTCTCTTTGTCAATTACTGGCATGTTATTAGTGTCCTCCACTGTGAAGACTGATACAAAAGGCCTGTTCAATGCCTCAGCCACTTCTTCATATCCCATAACTAAACTCCCCTTCTCATCCTTTAAAGGGCCAACGCTTACTTTAGCCACTCTTTTTCATTTTATATACTGACAGAAACGTTTGCTATCTATCTGTATATTCTGTGCTAGTTTTTTTTCTCATGTTCTATCTTACTTTTCTTTACAGCTCTTTTTGTGGATTTCGGCTGACCTTGAAAGTTTTCCCAATCTTCTAGTTTTGTGCTGTTTTTGGCCACTTTGTATACCTTCTCTTTCAATTTGATAGACTCCCTTATTTCCTTAGACACCCATGGCAGATTGCCCCTTTTCCTACAGTCCTTTTCATTGGATTATACTTTTGCTGAGCACTTTGAAAAATTGCTTTCAAAGTCCTCCACTGCTCACTAACTGTCCCACCATAAAGTCTTTTGTGTCCAGTCTATTGCAGCCAAGTCCTCCCTCATTCTATTGTCATCCCCCTTTTTCAAGCATAGGACCCTGGTATTGGACTTGATCTTCACACTCTCCACCTGTATTCTAAATTCAACCATACTGTGATCACTCCTTCCAAGAGGATCCCAAACTATGAGGTCATTAATTATTGCTGTCTCATTACAAAGGACCAGATCAAGGATAGCTTGCTCCCTCGTCGGTTCCATTACATACAGTTATAGAAAACTATCATGGATACACTCAACGAACTCCTCCTCAAGGCTACCCTGACCGAGCTGGTTTGACCAAAATACATGTAGATTAAAATCTCCCACAGTAATTGCCGTACCATTTTCAGAGGCATTAGTTATGCCTTTGTTTATTGCCTGCCCCAATGTGATGCTATTATTTGGTAGCTGAGAGACTATGCCTAGCATTTTCCTCTTAGAATTTCTAATTTCCACCCAAATGGATTCAAGCTCATTCTCCACAGAACCGATATCACTCAGCACCGCCCTGTTGTCCTTGAATATCAGAGCTACACCACCTCCCTTATCTTCCTGTCTGTCCTTCCAAATAGTCTGGCACCCCTGGATATTTAACTCCCAGTTGTGACCATCCTGTAACCATGTCTCCGTAATGGCTACCAAATCATATTCATTCACGATGATTTGTGCGATTAACTCATCAATTTTATTATGAATGCTATGAGCATTCAGGGAAAGAGCCTTTATGCTAGCTTTCTTACCCTCACGATTTCCAACATCTCTAATAATATCACCCGAGTTATCCTTCCTTTTTGCTTCATTCACAGTCGGCCTTGAACCGAAACCCTCTTGTACACATGCTAACCTGCTGCTTACCTTTTTATTTGTACTCCCTGTTGTTTTCCCTTTCCCTTCCCCTGACTCACTAGTTTAAAGTCCTAGAAACCACCCTATTTCTCCTTTTCGCGAGAACACCGATTCCAGATCGGTTCAGATGGAGTCCATCCCATCGGTAAAGATCCCCCCACCCCTGGTTCCAAAACTGATGCCAATGCCCCATAAAACGGAACCCCTCTTTCCCACACCACTCCTTTAGCCACGTGTTTCCTTCCCTAATTTTCTTATCCCTAAGCCAAATCGGCACGTGGCTCGGGCAGTAACCTGGAGATTATGACCCTCAAGGACCTGTTCCTTAATTTCGTTCCAAGTGCTTCGTAATCCCCAAACAGGCCTCCATCCTAGCCTTGCCCTATATTGTTAGTCCCAACGTGGACCACAACAACTGGATCCTCCCCCTCCCGTTCCAATATCCTTTCAAGCCGGTCGGAGATGTCCTCCACCCTGGCACCGGGCAGGCAACACACCATGTGGGACTCCCGATCTGGCTTGCAAAGGATACTATCTGTCCCCCTAACTACTGAATCCCCTATAACTACCATTTGTCTTTCTGCTCCCCCATCTTGAATGGTCTTCCGCACCATGGTGCCGTGGTCAGCTGGCTCATCCTCCCCGCAGCCCTTTTCCTCATGCCCACAGGGAGCAAGTTTCTCATATCTGTTGGATGAAGTCAAAAGCTGAGGCTACTCCACTCCTGAACTCAGGGTCTCCTTACTCACCTCACTTGCACTCATACCCTGCTGTCCCTGATCACTAACTGAATTCGAGTAACTTAATCTGCCAGGTGTGACTGCCTCCTGAAACGTAGCGTTCAGGTAACTCTCCTCCTCCTGGATGTGCCGCTACGTTTGAAACTCAGATTCCAGATCATCAACTCTGAGCCAGAGTTCTTCCAGTCACTGACACTTGCTGCAGATGTGGTCACTGCTGCTCACAATGGGATGAGCCAGCTCCCACATCATACAGCTACAGCACATCACCTGCCCAGCCATCTCTACTTAGTTCATTACTTTATTACTTTATATAAATTTGAGTTAAATACTTACTAATACTTCTCAGCCAACGCCCAAATATATTCCCAGCAATCCCCGGTCCTCGCTTTCGTCTCTCCCTTGGCTGCTCAAAGGCCGAGTCAGGCGGGATAAGACTTTTATGATCAAAACACCACAAAAACTTACCTTCCCAGGCTGCCCTCACACTTCCTCCTGGACTCCCTCCGCTGAACCAACTTATAATCTCTACAAAAACTTTTCTGCTGTCTCAATCTTCCTGTGTGTTTTAGGACACCTTTTTGAGAGGCAACAGCATTTTTCCCCAACTCTCTTTCACTTTTTGTCTTCTGAACTGTTTATCACAGTTTTTTCATAAAAGCCTTATTTAAACAGATATAAATACATTTCCAAAAAACCCTTCTAACCAGAGGAATCGAAGTGAAACTAAAACTTTATCCATGTTGGCATACACAATGTTCTGAAATATAAAACAACTTTAATGCTGTATATGGCTCTATCCCTTTTTAGAATCCAAGATTCCAAATAACAAAAATATCTTTAACTTCCATCACAAAATGGTTCTGGTAGTTCTCAGAATCAGTCGTAATAACCAACACAACTGTGCGTTCATGATAAGGAGCAAGAAATATTCCAACAAACTGCTCCAAAATCAATTTATTCTGCTATAACATTGACATCATATTCCTTTAGTAAATCACAATTATTGTCTTGCTCTAAGTTATTACCAGAAATGAAGCATTGGCAGCAGTAATAGTTCCATGTGGTTTGATAAATGCTGGCTTCAGTGCAGCCATCTGTTCAACTGATGACGGTCTAATTCCATTGTCTTTAGTGACGGTGTGACGACCTGATTTAAAACAACACGTATAATAAATCATCCAAATCCAGCCCAAATTCCTCAGCCACATAAGTGAACATTTTTCCTGCAGAAACAAAAAATTTCTTTGGTGGGAATTAAAATTATTTTTATTTGCTCAGAGATAAAATCTTAGCCCAAGGAGGCATTTCTCACAGGTGCCATTATGTTGTGCAACCAGTCGAGTCAGATCATTGGGTTTAGAAAGACCAGAAGACCAACTAAAACTGCTCCAACAGGTTAAGCTTTCATCAAGTCTTCAATTGCTCAAATTACTATGCTCTGAATTAAGTCAGATTTTATAGGCCCATCTCCAAAATGGACAGTGGGTGACATAAAACAGGTAAGGCTGACAGTAAGAATAAACTTAAAAATATGCGAACAAATAATGGCAGCAGGAATCCTGCCTGAAATAGGTTTGATCACTTACAAGTCAGTTCCTAAGCAGGGCTAACTCCAGAGCAGAATGATACTACAATTTAGAATTAATTACAATTTAAATCAGAGAAGCACCAAGACAGAACATGTCACACTAGGTCAATGAGGCTACACTGCCAAGGATATGTCAGAAAAGCATACAGAAGTCTGTATTTTTACCCTCTTATAGATATGCACGAACAAACAAGGTTGGTGAAATATTTAACCAAAAACTTCTAGGCCTAGTGTTGTCTTCAAAGTAGAGATTGATGAATTCTTGATCTCACAAGGAATCAAGTGCTACGGGTGAGTGCAGGGAAGTGGAGTTGAAATGCCCATCAGCCATGGTTAAATGGCAGAGTGGACCTGATGGGCCAAACGGCCTTACTTCCACTCCTATGTCTTATGGTCTTATAGTGTTCAAGGATTATCTCCATGTAGGCTATTGTTCAAAACATGACCAAGCAGAGAATATCTGTTCAGGAACCTTGTTTATCTTGGATCAACCAATAACAGGTGTGGCCAGGTCAAGGCGCAACTTACCTGGGTAGCATTTTTTTTTCCAATGCTCCTGTTAGAAAAATCTGATGGGAAGGTATAAAACTGGAGATAAAAACTAACACTCTTGGTATTTCCAGACAACTTCCCATCTAAGGACTTGGTGAATGCTGATCAACCAGCAGTCTGCTATCAACTATTATGTTGGATAACCCTAGAAAAAGGCAACATGGATTTTGATATGTAATTAACCAGTGTCTGTTCATTCCACGCAGGTATTATGTTAACTCTGGCTTGTATGATTTTGTGATTGCTGTATGTAACAATAGCTGCACCATCAACATGTTGACCAATACTGTTAGCACCTAGCATTAAAAGGTGCAAGCTAACATTTAGTGAAGGGGAGGCACATTGTAGCTGATGGCATTGCTTACTTTATTCCCAACTGGGAGCAAGGGAAGGATGGACTATGATCAAGGACAGAACAGAGTTTGCGCCAAGGTTTTTAGACACTACAATGAAAGCTGGGGTACAAGAGCTGGGAGAGATGTCTTGAATGCACATGGGGCCTTAAAGACTTTCCAGGCACACATTTAGGAGAGAGTAGAAAGGAATGTCGATACAGATCTATGCCAAGGAGCAGGATGCACTGTAGAAGCTAACTGATGATCTCTCAAGATAGTAGTGCACCTTCAATAATCTGACATCACATCAACTTCACCACTATCCTCCAGAACTTCTCAAATCACCACAGCACCCATCAAAAAGTTACTAACAACCTCTATCAATCCAGATTCATACCTAACATTCATACACGTCACATTTTTTTGAACTTTTAAATGTTGCACTTACATCTCATCGTTGGAACACAGTCAACTATGTAAGCAAGGATAGCCACACAATCTCAATAAATTGCACAACACTTATTCTTTCTTGTAAGACAGCTAGCAGGAATTTACTGCAGCGGATGAGGTTAGTCTGCACATTTTAATCCCCAAAGGAGACCCTACTAGCCATTATTGGAAAGACCATTGCTAAAGTCATGACCACCAAAGTAATCAGAATTGATGATGACTGTATCCTCACATCAAATCATCATCACAGTTTTCCCTTTGTTTTTACTCACTTAAGGGGCATGGGCATCACTGGTTGGCCAGCATTTATGTTCAGTCCCTCGTTGCCCTTGAGACTGTGGTGAGCTGCCTTCTTGAACTGTTGCAGTCCACCTTCTGTAGGTTGACCTACAATGCTGTTGGGAGGAAATTCCCGGATTTTGACCTGGTGATAGTGAAGCAACGGTGATATATTTCCAAATCATGATAGTGGTGGCTTGGAGGGGAACTTACAAGGTGGTGGTGTTCCCATGCATCCACTGCCCTTGTCCTTCCAGATTTTGGTAGCCAAAGGTTTGGAAGGTGCTGTCTGAAGATCTATGGTGAATGCATTGATTTTCTGGTCAATGGCAACACCCAGGATGTGGATTGTCAGGGATTCAATGGCGATAACTTCTTTGAATATCAAGGGGCGGTGGTTAGATTGTCTCTTATTGGAGATGGTTATTGACTGGCATTCGTGTAAGGTGAATGTTATTTGCCACTTGCCAGCCCGAACCTGAATACTTTCTAGAACTTGTTGCATTTAAGCAGACTGCGTGAATATCTGAGGAGTTACGAATAGTGCTAAACATTGTGATGTGCAATCATCAGGAAAACAATTTCTGAACTTGTGATGGAAGGAATGTAACTGTGAAGCAGTTGAAGATGCTTGGGTCTAGGGCATTACCCGGAGGAACTCCTGCAGTTGAGAATAATTGACCTGCAAAAGCCACAACCATCTTCCTATGCTCCAGGTACAGCTTCAAACAGCAGACAGTTTGCTCCCTGACACCCATTGATTCTAATTTTGCTCTGGTTCCTTGAAGCCACACTTGTTCAAAT
Source organism: Stegostoma tigrinum (assembly GCF_030684315.1). Classification (NCBI taxonomy): domain Eukaryota; kingdom Metazoa; phylum Chordata; class Chondrichthyes; order Orectolobiformes; family Stegostomatidae; genus Stegostoma; species Stegostoma tigrinum. The sequence goes on along the minus strand of NC_081357.1, from coordinate 132,130,069 downwards.
GTGGCCTTGATATCCAGGGTTGTCACACTCACCTCTGGAATTCAGCTCCTTTGAACCAAGGCTGTAACGAGGTAGGAGCTGAGTGGCCCTGGCAGAACCCAAACTGGACATCACTTAGCAGGTTATTGCTAAGCAGGTGCTGCTTGAGCTCTGCTGATGAAGAACAGTAGACTAATGGGGCGGTAATGAGCTGCGTTGGATTTGTCCTGATTTTTGTGCAGAGGACATAAACTGGGCAACGTTCCACATTTTTGGGTAGATGCCAGTGTCTTAACACTTCCAATTTCATCGGATGTACAAACTGCAGACTGTACATACATACACCTAATCTGGATGCGAGATTGCTCACTGAGCTGGAAGGTTAGTTTTCAGACGTTTCGTCACCATTCTAGGTAACATCAGTGAACCTCCGACGAAGCGCTGGTGTTATGTCCCGCTTTTTATTTATCTGGTTGGGTTTCCTTGGGTTGGTGATGTCATTTCCTGCATTGGTGATGTCATTTCCTGTTCTTTTTCTCAGGGGATGGTAGATTGGCTCCAAATCAATCTACTATCCCCTGAGAAAAAGAACAGGAAATGGCATCACCAACGCAGGAAATGACATCACCAACCCAAGGAAACATAACCAGGTAAATGGAAAGCGGGACATAACACTAGCGCTTCATTGGAGGCTCACTGATGATGTTACCTAGCATGGTGACGAAACGTCTGAAAACTAACCTTCCAGCTCAGCGAGCAAACTCACATCCAGAACCTCAACCTGAGCTACAAATCTTCTCAAAACTCGCTATACACCTCATCTCTTCTCTCACTCCCATCACCACCCACTTCCCCCCGAAACTATCATGCATCCTTGTCTGTTTTCATTTTATGTTATCAGGAAATGGAAACTATAAATCCAATGAAGCAGGAACAAGAAAAGTTATTTCAATATATAGTTATAGTCATGAGCTCAGATAATGAGGCAGCATGAAATTTAGAAAACAGCACAGAGATGGGCTATGCATGTGGCGCGACACCAGTCATCAGGAGATCAGGTGACTTGAGACAAGAAAAGAAATGCACAAGTGTCATTATGCTAAAATTGAGGGATCAGACTTGTTTCACTTCAGTGAAGGCAGATCAACACTTAAATGAACCAGGATGTAGAAGGCGGTTGAATATATACTCAAATGTTTTACACAACATAGAACAGTACAGCACAATACAGGCCCTTTGGCTCACCCGACCTTCCATATCATCCATATGCCTAATAGCCACTCAAATGCCCCTCTTGAGGCTGACTCCACTACACTCTCAAGCAATGCATTCCATGTCCAACCACTCTCTGACTAAAGAGCCTACCGCTGACATCTCCCCGATATCCACTACCTTTATGAGCAGGTGCAGGTGCTGGTGTTGGACTGGGGTGGACAGCATTAGAAATCACACCAGTTTATAGTTTCTGAAGAAGGGTCCCCATCCCGAAACGTCAGGTTTTCCTGCTCCTCCGATGCTGCTTGGCCTGTGTTCATCCAGCTTCACACCGTGTTATAACCAGTTTATAGTCCAACAGGCTTGCTCGAAAACACAAGCTTTCGGAGAATAGCCCCTTCATCAGGTGAAGTGAGAAGGGAGAGCACAGGCAATATTTATTACTCAAAGATTACAGGGTCACACAACCGATGAGGATATATTAAACAAACCTAACATACTGTTAAATCTTTCAACAGTTAGAAGGTTTTAATGGATTTATATCATCAGTTGTGTGATTCTTTGATCTTTCACTAGTAAATTCTGTGCGCTTCTTTTGCCCTTCACCTGACAATGGGGCTACGCTCCAAAACTTGGACTTTCAACTAACTATAACCGAGTTGCACAGATAGTAGGAACTGCCGATGCTGGAGAATCTGAGATAACACTGCGTCAAGCTGGATGAACACAGTAGGCCAAGCAGCATCACAGAAGCAGGAAAGTTGACATTTCGGGTCAAAACACTACTTCAGAAATGGGGAGGCGAAGGGAATTCTGAAATAAATAGGGAGACGGATAGAAGATGGATAAAGGAGAAGACAGGGTGAAAGGAGACAGACAGGTCAAAAAGGGGGATGACAGCCAGTGAAGGTGAATGTAAGTGGGCAGTTAGGGAGGGGATAGGTCGGTCCAGGGAGGACAGACAGATCAAGGAGGCGGGATGAGGTTAGTGGTAGGAGATGGGGGTGGGGCTTGAAGTTGGAGGAATGGTTAGGGAGACGAGGACGAGCGTGGCTGGTTTTGGGATGTGGTTGGTGGAGGGGAGATTTTGAAGCTGGTGACGTCCACATCGATACTATTGGGCTGCAGGATTCCCAAATGGAATTGAGCTGCTGTTCCTACAACCTTCAGGTGGCATCATTGTGGCACTGCAGGAGGCCCAGGATGGAAATGTATTCTAAGGAATGGGAGGGGGAGTTGAAATGGTTCGTGACTGGGAGGTGCAGTTGTTTGTTGCGAACTGAGCATAGGTGTTCAAATAGCCATCCCCAAGCCACCGCTTGGTTTCCCCGATGTAGAGGAGGCCACAACGGGAACAGCGAATACAGTATATCAGATTAACAGATGTGCAGATGAACATCTGTTTGATGTGAAAAGTCTTCTTAGGGCCTGGGATCGGGAGGAGGTATAGGGGCAGGAGCAGCAATTGCTTTGGTTGCAGGCAAAAGTGCCGGGGCTGGTGGAGCTGGAGGCAAGTGTGGAGCTGACAAGGGAGTCACGGACAGAGTGGTCCCTCCGGAAAGCACATAAAAGGTGGGGAGGGAAAAATGTTTTTGTTGGTGGGGTCAGATTGCAGACGGCGGAAATGTCGGAGGATGATGCGTTGGATGTGGAGGTTGGTGGGGTGATACATGAGGGCAAAGGGGGATTCTGTTTAGGTTATTAATGCGGGTAGGGGGTGTGACAGATGAGTTGCGGGAAATGCGGGAGACATGGTCGCGGGCATTTTCGATCACTGTGGAAGGGAAATTGAGGTTCTTGAAAAAAAAAGAGGACATCTGGGATTTTCAGGAGTGGAATGACTCATCTCGGGAGCAGATGTGGTGGAGGCAAAGGAATTGGGAATAGAGGATGGCATTTTTACAGGAAGGTGGGTGAGAGGAGGAGTATTCTAGGTAGTTGTGGGAGTCGGGAGGCTTAAAATGGATATTGGTTTCGAGGTGGATGCCAGAGATGGAGACAGAAGTCCAGGAAGGAGAGAGAGGTATCAGAGATGGTCCAGGTGAACTTAAGTTTGTATGGAAGGTCTTCGTGAAATGGATGAACTGTTTGAGCTCCTCGTGGGAGCGAGGTGGCGCCAGTCATCAATGTAATGGAGGAAGAGATGGGAGATAGGGCCAGTGTAGCTTTGGAAGAGGGATTGTTCCACGTATCCTACGAAGAGGCAGGCATAGCTTGAGCTCTTGTGGGTACCCCTGGCCAGCTTCTCTGTCTGTAGGAATTGAAAGAGAAGTTGTTGAGGGGGAGGACGAGTTTGGCTGAGCAGATAAGGGTGTCAGTGGAGGGGGACTGGCTGGGCATCCAGGACAGGGAGAAGCAGAAGGCCTTTAGGTCATCTGCATGGAGAATGCAGGTGTACAGGGACTGGATGTCCGTAGCAAAAATGAAGCGCTGTGGACCGGGGAATTGGAAGTACTAGAGGAGTTGGAGAGTGTGCATGGTGTCAAGGTCATAGATGGGGAGTTCCTGGACCAAGGGGGAGAAAATGGAGTCAAGATAGGTGGGAATAAGTTCGGGAGGGCAGGAGCAGGCGGAGACAATGGGTCAACCAGGGCAGTCAGGTTTGTGGATTTTGGGAAGGAGATAGAAGCGGGCAGTGCGGGGTTGGGGAATGATGAGGTTAAACACTGTGGATGGGAGATCACCTGAGGTGAGGAGATTGTGGATGGTTTGGGAGATGATGGTTTGGTGCTCAGGGGTGGGGTCATGACCAAGGGGGCAATAGGAGGAGGGGTCAGAGAGCTGGCTTCTGGCCTTGACGATGTCAAGGTCGTGTGCCATACTACTACTGCGCCTCCCTTGTCTGCGGGTTTTCTGGTGAGTTCGGGAGTGGAGCGGAGGGAGCAGAGGGCTGGACATTCTGTGGGGGAAGAGGTTGGACTGGGTGGGGGGTTGAGAGTTTGAGTCGATGTCTCGACGACAATTAGAAATGCAGTAGTCAAGTGGGGCGGGTAGCAGGCCTTGGGGTGGTGTCCAACATTCCTGCTCCTCCAACGCTCGTGGGCCTGCTGTGTTCATCCAGCTTCACACTGTTATCTCGGACTATAACCTGGTGTTGTATGATTTCTCACAAAATGTTTGAAGCTCTGGAAATCTACAAAAAAAGCCTGCACTTAATATCAAGGAACTTCTTGCATCAACTTGGTACAGGGCTTTTCCAATAATGAAACACATGGCTATCTCCATTAACACATGCCTGGTGCCAACAACAAAGCAGAATCTGGTAGCAGATGTTCTAGCTTTGGAGGGAGCAAACAGTATTGATCCAAAGTCTGAATGTTACATTTAAAACTCAAGACTACCACTGCTCTGAAAAACCAACATGCAAACAGACTTAGCACTGGCCTCACCATTCCCTACTAACTCGTGAAACTTGTACTAAGTACAAAACAGCATCCAAAATGAACAGAGTCCAGAAACTAGCCTGGAAGTAGTTTACCATCACATTATCACAATCACAATGTTATTTAACATGGGGATGGGTTTGCAAGGTTTAAAAAATGAGAACACCTTATAAGTAGGTAAGTAAACTGATTTAACCCATTGAGATACAAGCAATTCACTCCCTCTAAATAAATAGTCAAATTTCAGGAGGATGGGCATGGATTTACCTGCTCAAAATTATTTTTGAACAGAAAAATAGTGAAGCCAAAAGAGATTTTTTTTAAAATTTTCACTAGACTGGTAAACTTGTGTGGAACAGACAAAGCTAAATACTTTATTTAAAAGGGGCATCAAAGATCAAGGGTTGTCATTCTGAAGCTCAATCTGAAAAAGCTGAAATGGTGTAAAAATCCGGGAAATTTACTTATTTACTGTTTGCTTTTTGGTTAAACTCAAACTCTTACCCACCTAATGGATTAAGTATGAGGATGACATTACTTTGCATTTGATAACATTTTTGAATAAACTGTTTCAACCTGTTAGAGGTCACTCATGAACAAGTTTGTTATACAATCTGAAAAATGTAACAATTTATTAAACAGGTCTTCATTCCGCTGCTCTGTGTAAATTAATTTCATAGTGAGGAAAAATAATGATAGATGGTGCATGAAATACATGCCACAGGTCATGTTTTTTTTATAATAAGAAAGCATATTGCTGTACCTAAAAGAGAAGCAGCAAGTGCTCAAGAAACTGAACAGATCTATGGAGCATAACAAGGTTTAAAACTAGATGAACATTGCAGGCCAAGCTGCAGAGGAGCACGAAGCGGACACTTCGGGTCTGGTCCCTTCTTCAGAAATGGGGAGGGGAAGGGGATTCTGAAATAAAGAAAGAGCAAGAGACAGAGTGGGATGTGGATAGAAGAAGGATAAAGGAGTTAAGTGATAGGTGGAGAGGAGGCAGACAGGTCAAAGAGGTGGGGATGGAGCCAGTAAAGGTTAGTGTAGGTGGGGAGCTAGGGAGGGGATAGGTCCGTCCAGGGAGGATGGACGGGTCAAGGAGGCAGGATGAGGCTGGTAGGTAGGAGGCGGGGGTGAGGCTTGAGGTGGGGGTGAAGCTTGAGGTGGGAGGAGGGGATAGGTGGGAGGAAGGACCGGTTAGGGAGGTAGGACCGGCTGGGCTGGTTTTGGGATGCAGTTGGGGGAGGGGAGATTTTGAAGCTTGTGAAGTCCACATTGATACCACTGGGCTGCAGGGTTCCCAAGCGAAATATGGGGTGCTGTTCCTGCAACCTTCGGGTACAGTCTCAGATCTACGGAGCCTGTGTTTTGGTCCAAATATTTCCTGTGGCTCACCGGACTCGTATTCAAGAATAACCGTAATGTTCAGGGGACAAAAGTTCAAATCCCACCGATACAGAGGATAAAATTTGAATTCAATAATAATGCGGTATTAAAATCTAGTTTAATTGTGATCATGTAACCATTATCAATTGTTAAAATTGATTCATCAAGGTGCTTTAGTGAAGAAAATCTGCCACCCTTACCTGGACTGGCTTACATGTGACTCCAGACATATGGAAATATGGTTTACTCTTATCTGTCAACTGTCTTAGCCAGCTACACTCACATCCCATCAATGAATAATAAAAAAACATAGTCAACATTCACCCCGTAATCTAACACCAGAAGTGTACACTCCCTGTTCATGGTTTCATTGTTTGTAGCTGATGTCTACAATTTTTGAACAGTGCAATGACTCCACTTGAAAACTGCTGCGCTGGTTTTAAAGCTTTTTGGGACTTCTGGAAGTCGTGTTGGACATTAATTAATTCTCGTCTTTCCTTCTGTGTGTTGCCCCACTTGCATTTTCATCTAAATATTTACATTCTTGCGAAACTGATTTTATTATTTGAGGTATTTCAAGATTCTTCCTTGATTCTAATATATACATGAGACAAGATCATGTCAAAAATGAGATTTTTAAAAATGCATGGCAGTATATTGACCTGTCCTAGATGTCCCAAGCATCAGTGATGGTTCTTGCAACTTGTGATGATGTTGTCCCCAAAATAAACAACATTCTTTAAAAGCACAGACAAAGAAGACAACAAAGGCATCTACTTGCAACTAATGGCATTTAACCAGAGTATAATTTGCAGTTAAATGGTTTACTACTGACATATGCAAAAATAATTACCTGGCACTTTGAATGGGATAACATCCTTAAGTAGCTTCTCATTTTCTGCTTTCTTGGCCAAAGTATGGGAGCGTAAAGCAAACTCATCCTGTTCTGCACGCGATATACCAAATGCTGCCGCAAGTCTGTCTGCAGAGTGACCCATCGTTTCGCTTGTGGAGAACTCAGCTACAGCTGGGAGCTGCAGAAATGATTAAATGACTAACTTTCAAGTTATATTTTAGACCGAATACAGTATTTATTTGTGCCAGTCTGTCAATGCCTGTATCAATCATGATTTGAACTTTAATGAAAAAGTCATTTTCCACCACAGGTAATTCTTAACATTTACAACAGCATTAAAATGAAACACCATCTTTATCGTAAATTCAAGAGGTTTTTACAGCTCTTTCAGAATTTTCACAAATTTAAACTAAGCTACCTTAGAAATCCTAAGCCATTATGATAAACATTCCACTTTTAAAAGCGTGGTTTAAAAGCACTCTGGTTAGCAATGCATGTTTCTGCAGTCACTAATAAAAATCATATTCATTCCACATGAAGGGCTGCTTGCTTTATTTTAGATGTAAAAACTCTATGCAGGTCTGAGAAGCATCAGAAATCAAAGAACACAGTAACTTTGTGTTTGTCTAAAAAGATATGCAGATCTTGCTGCAATCAAAGCTACTTTATCTGCATTATGGAATAAATTCTACACTCACAGCAATTGAATCATAGCTGTACATGCACAGTGAACCAAGCAACAGGTCTCTTCTCTATAGCATACAGTCTCATGCATCAATTCCATGGTTGAATTTTTAAACTGGCTTCAATTTCCTGTTATAACCGCTTATTTCTAGATTTCCTGAGAGCACAATCATCTATTGATTTCAGTTTTGAATATACTGAGCGCCTACGAACATACAATTCCCCAGGTAGAGAATTGTTGTCGCAAACACCTGAAATCCTCCAAATGAGAAACATTTCACTTCATCCAAGTTCTATCTGGAGACTATGTTCCTGGTTTCCTGACTTTGAAAAGACAAAAATAGCACCTCAGCATTTCATCTGCCAAATCTTCGCAGGATTTCATCTTTCAAGGAGATCACCTCACAATCTTCAAATGTAGAAAATATTGGCCCCATTTTATTCTTTTGTACAATGGCCTCTAATCTTATAAAAGCAATCCAGTGACTTTGTTGTAACTTCTTATGGCTAGAATGACCCTTCTTCGGTAAGGAGAACAAATTTGTACAAAGTTCTCCATAAGTGATTTCACCAAAACCCAACATGACTGCAGAAATATTTCCTTACTCTTCTAATGCAACTTAAGTACAACAAAGGCTAAATTGTCATGTGTTATCCTGATTGCTTGCTGTACCTGTATGCTGACAGTGCTTCATGTACAAGGATTCCCAAGTCCCTGTGTACTTTTGCATTTCGTAATAGCAGCATGTAAGGAGTTTTGGGAAACTACTAACTGAAACCTGAGCTAGCAGCAGCTACGCTTTGATAAATACCACATAAAAACCAATCTTGGTTGCTAATACTTGCGAAAAACTGGTTTCAGTCATTTCTGCATGAGATAAATATAATTTTTACAGTTATCAAATTCAACTAAACATATGGATTGACACTAACAGAAACAAGCGTGGTAGCTCATTTACTTCAACATTGTCTCATTTTGAAACCAGAAACTGTTCCCTTGCCCACATTATTCCAAGAATGGATTATATAAATACCTCTGGTGCAAAAAAGTCTGGGCGGATTTTTCCAAGGAGAGACAATCTTTGTCCTATTGTCTTAGCTCTATTAAGTGAGAGCAAAGTCTTTCTCATTTTTCTGCTGTGACGAATGGGAACGTCTGACATGAACTCCACCCCACCAGCTATCACTGTTTCACACTGACCAGAAGCAATTAAGCCAATAGCTGCAAAACAAATACAATAACATCAACATTAATGGAGAAAGTAAAACAAAAGGTTTTATTCTAGAAATAAAATCTCAAAGCTGGATCTGCTTTAATTCATAATTGCTTAAAATACTCTATTCAAGCATGTGGAGAAAACCAAAAGACCTACAAAAATGAAGTTCCTGCTAAAGGGACATGCTAACTACTTCCAAATTTATGCTGTTGTAAAAGGACAAAGATGGGCACTTCAGATACACAATAAAAATGTTGGTTTTCCACTAATTGGTACTCTTGCAAATTGTCCTGATGGTTCCAAAGTGAAAAGTTTCAACAAATGTGGACTGTTTTCAGTAACCCTCAAGTTTCATGATACCAATTGACTAGCTTTCAAATTTTGACTGCCAGTTAATAAGGTCATGCTTCTAACACTGCACTTGGTATGTCAAACTTATTTGACTTGCCTGTAGTCATTGCTTGATTGGAGGAAATGCAAGCCATGGTAACTGTGTGGGATGGAGTTTTTTCAGAAAACCCTGCTCCAAGTGAGGCCTATTACAATAATAGTAGCGGTAAGCAAATAAGAAATCTGGAATAAAGCAGCATTTACATCAGGTTCACAAAATATATCAGTTTGAGAATGTTACAATGAAGGATCAGAACCTTTAAGATCATACAGACATTTTTACATCGTTACTGTGCAGACTGAGACAGGCAAACCAAATAAGCCTTTCTACCTTTGTATTCACACAGTAAAATGAATGTCTTCAAAGATCCTCAAAATGGACCTTAATGGTTGCTAGATAACAAAGTGTAGACCTGGATGAACACAGTAGGCCAAGCAGCATCTTAGGAATACAAAAGCTGACGTTTCAGGCCTAGTCCCTTCATCAGGGAAGGGGACACCTGCATTCCCCATGCAGATGGCCTAAAGGCCTTTTGATTCTTCCTGTCCCGCAGGCCCGGCCAGTCCCCCTCCACCGACACCCTTATCTGCCTAGCCGAACTTGTCCTCACCCTCAACAAGTTCTTTTCATTCCTCCCACTTCCTACAGACAAAGGTGGCGGCCATGGCTGCCCGCATCGGCCCAAGCTATGCCTGCCTCTTTGCAGGTTAGGTGGAACAATCCCTCTTCAGTACCTACACTGGCCCTAAACCCCACCTCTTCCTCCGTTACATTGATGACTGTATGAACACCGCCTCATGCTCCTACAAGGAGCTCGACCAATTCATCTGCTTCACCAATAGCTTCCACCCCAACCTCAAGTTCACCTGGACTATCTCTAACTCCTCCCTCACCTTCCTCGACCTCTGTCTCAATCTCAGGCAACCACCTAGAAACCAATATCCATTTCAAGCCTACCTACTCCCACAACTACCGAGAATACACCTGCTCTCACCCACTTTCCTGCAAAGATGCCACCCCCGATTCCCAATTCCTCTGCCTCCACTGCATCTGCTCCCAGAAGGAGGCATTCCACTCCCGGACATCTTAGATATCCTTGTTTTTCAAGAAGCGCACCTGTCCCCCCAGCAATGGTCGAGAATGCCCTCGACCGTGTCTCCGGCTTTTCCCACAACTTATCCCTCACACCCTGTCCCCGCAATAACCACTGAAAGAGAATCCCGCTCATCCTCACGTACCACCCCACCAACCAATGGATCCAAAGCATCATTCTCCAACACTTCCGCCATCTGCAATCCGACGCCATCACCAAAGACATTTTTCCCGACCCACCCTTGGCTGCTTTCCGGAGGGACCACACTCTCCATGACTCCCTTGTCTGCTCCACACTCCCCTCCAACTCCACCACACCTGGCACTTTCCCCTGTGAACACAGCAAGTGCTACACCTGCCTCCATACCTCCTCCCTCACCCCCATCCCAGGCCCCAAGGCGACTTTCTACATCAAGCAGATGTTCACCTGCACATCTGCCAATGTGGTATACTGCATCTGCTGTAGCTATTGTGGCCTCCTCTACATTGGGGGAACCAAGCAGAGGCTCTGGGACCACTGTGCGGAACACCTACGCTCGGTTCGCAATAAACAACTCCACCTCCCAGTCGTGAACCATTTCAACTCCCCTGACCCATTCCTCGGTCGACATGTCCATCCTGGGCCTCCTGCAGTTCCACAACGATGCTACCCGAAAGTTGCAGGAGCAGCAACTCATATTCTGCTTGGGAACTCCACAGCCCATTGGTAGCAATGTGGATTTCACAAGCTTCAAAATCTCCCCTCCCCCCACTGCATCCCAAAACCGGCTCAGCTCGTCCCCGCCTCCCTAACCTGTTCTTCCTCACACCTCAAGCCGCAACTCCATTTCCTTCCTACTAACCTCATCCCAACCCCTTGACCTGTCCATCCTCCCCGGACTGACCTATCCCCTCCCTACCTCCCCACCTACACTCACCTCTACTGGCTCCATCCCTGCCTCTTTAACTTGTCTGCCTCCTCTCCATGCATCTTCTCGTCTATCCATCTTCGATCCGCCTTCCCCTCTCTCCCCATTTATTTCAGAACTCTCTCCCCCCTCCCCCTTTTCTGATGAAGAGTCTCGGCCCGAAACATCAACTTTTGTGCTTCTCTGATGCTGCTGGGCCTGCTGTGTTCATCAGCTCGACACTTTGTAATCTCAGATTCTCCAGCATCTGCAAGTTCCCATTTTATCTCAATGATTGCTAACCAGATTTCTGAATAGCTATTCCCAGACTGTGCAAGTAATCACTTCCAGACCTTGGTTTTTGTCCTAATTTTAACAGCAAGATTGTAACTTTAGCAGAGAGAAAAATCAAACAACAAAGTAATCTAATTGGTGTACACTTTAATCCTAACAATTTTTATTTTAATCCCAATTCACAAAAAAAAGACAGATGAATGCACATCCTTAAGGGAGAATAAACAAATCAAAACAGCAAAACTGGCCAATGGGTCTATGTAGTGCATTGTTCCACTAGTATAGATGATGGTTTCTTGGTTGATTTTCTGAAGATGTTATCAGGATCACCTTTACAATTCACAAATAAAGGCATGAATACGTATAATTTTATTTTTCTATTGTGAGCTTTCAAGACCCTCCCATGGTGGCTCAGGCAGAGAGCTTTCAAATCTGTGCATTGTCGCATCAACAGTCAGGTTCAACCAAAAATAAACTTTAACTCTCAGTTCCAAACCAAAATTGATAAGGGACCAAAGTAAAAATTAATGAAAATATCAGCAAGGGCTCTCGCAACATATTAAAAAATTAAAAAGTAACCATAGAACACAGAACTTAGAACATTACAGCACAGTACAGGCCCTTCAGCCCTCGATGTTGTGCCGACCTGTCATACCAATCTGAAGCCCATCTAACCTACACTATTCCATGTACGTCCATATGCTTGTCCAATGACGACTTAAAATGTGCCTAGAGTTGGCGAATCTACTACCATTGCAGGCAAAGCATTCCATTCCCTGACTACTCTGAGTAAAGAAACTACCTCAGACATCTGTCCGATATCTTTCACCCCTCAATTTAAAGCTACGCCCCCTCGTGCTCGCCATCACCATCCTAGGACAAAGGCTCTCCCCATCCACCCGATCTAACCCTCTGATTATTTTATATGTTTCAATTAAGTCACCTCTCAACCTTCTTCTCTCTAACGAAAATAGCCTCAAGTCCCTCAGCCTTTCCTCGTAAGACCTTCCCTCTATACCAGGCAACATCCTCGTAAATCTCCTCTGCACCCTTTCCAAAGTTTCCACATCCTTCTCATAATGCAGTGACCGGAACTGTACACAATACTCCAAGTGCGGCCGCACCAGAGTTTTGTACAGCTACACCATAACCTCTTGGTTCCGGAACTTGATCCCTCTATTAATAAAAGCTAAAACACTGTATACCTTCTTAACAGCCCTGTCAACTTGGGTGGCAACTTTCAAGGATCTGTGTACATGGACACCAAGATCTCTCTGCTCATCTACACTACCAAGAATCTTACCATTAGCCCAGTACTTTGCCTTCCGGTTACTCCTACCAAAGTGCATCACCTCACCCTTGTCCGCTTTAAATTCCATTTGCCACCTCTCAGCCCAGCTCTGCAGCTTATCTATGTCTCTCTGTAACCTACAACATTCTTCCTCACTATCCACAACTCCACCGACCTTAGTGTTATCTGCAAATTTAATAACCCATCCTTCTACGCCCTCATCCAGGTCATTTATAAAAATGACAAACAGCAGTGGGCCCAGCACCGACACTTGTGGTACACCACTAGTAACTGGTCTCCAGGATGAACATTTCCCATCAACCACCACCCTCTGTCTTCTTTCAGCAAGCCAATTTCTGATCCAAACTGCTCTATCTCCCACAATCCCATTCCTCTGCATTTTGTACAATAGCCTACTGTGGGGAACCTTATCGAACGCCTTGCTGAAATCCATATACACCACATGAACCGGTTACACTCATCTACCTGTTTGGTCACCTTCTCAAAGAACTCACTAAGGTTTGTGAGGCACAACCTTCCCTTCTCAAAGCCGTGCTGACTGTCCCGAATCAATTTATTCTTTTCGAAGTGATTATAAATCCTATCAATTATAAGCTTTTCCAACACTTGACCCACAACTGAAGTAAGGCTCACTGGACTATAATTACCAGGGTTGTCTCTACTCCCCTTCTTGAACAGGGGAAGCACATTTGCTATCCTCCAGTCATCTGGCACTATTCCTATAGACAATGACAATTTAAAGTTCAATGCCAAAGGCTCGGCAATCTCCTCCTTGGCTTCCCAGAGGATCGTCAGATAAATCCCAACTGACCCAGGGGACCAAACTATTTTCACACTCTGTAGGATTTCTAATACCTCTTCCTTGTGAGCCTCAATCCCACCTCGTCTAGTAGCCTGTATCTCCGTATTCTCCTCGACAACATTGTCGTTTTCGAGAGTGAATACTGTCGAAAAATATTCATTTAGTGCTTCCCCTATCTCCTCTGACTCCACATAAAACTTACCACGACTGTCCTTGATTGGCCCTAATCTTAATCCCGTCATTCTTTTATTCCTTAAATACCTATAGAAAACCTTAGGGTTTACCCTGATCCTATCTGCCAACAACTTCTCATGTCTCCTCCTGGCTCTTCTGAGCTCTCTCTTTCGGTCTTTCCTGGCTAACTTATAACGCTCAAACACCCTAGCTGAGCCTTCACATCTCATCCTAACATATGCCTTCTTCTTCCTCTTGACCAGAGATTCCACTTCCTTCGTAAACCACGGCTCCCGCACTCTACAGCTTCCTCCCTGCCTGACAGGTACATACTTATCTAGGACACACAGGAGCTTTTCCTTGAAAAAGCTCCACATTTCTAATGTGCCCATCCCCTGCAGTTTCCTTCCCCATCCTAGGCTCCCTAAATCTTGCCTCATCTCATCGTAATTGCCTTTCCCCCAGCTATAACTCCTGCCCAGTGGTATACACCTATCCCTTTCCATCACTAAAGTAAACATAACAGAATTGTGATCGCTATCACCAAAGTGCTCACCTACTTCCAAATCTAACACCTGGCCGGGCTCATTACCAGCTACAAAATCTAATGTGGCTTCGCCCCTTGTTGGCCTGTCTACATACTGTGTCAGGAAGCCCTCCTGCACACACTGGACATAAACTGACCCATCTATAGTACTCGAACGATAGTGTTCCCAGTCAATATTTGGAAAGTTGAAGTCCCCCATGACAACTACCCTGTCTCTCTCACTCCTATCGAGAATCATCTTTGCTATCCTTTCCACTACATCTCTGGAACTATTCGGAGGCCTATAGAAAACTCCCAACAGGGTGACCTCTCCTTTCCTGTTTCTAACCTCAGCCCATACTACCTCAATTGACGAGTCCCCAAACATCCTTTCTGCAACTGTAATACTGTCCTCGACCAACAATGCCACACCTCCCCCACTTTGACCATCTTCTCTGCTCTTACTGAAACATCTAAATCCCTGAACCTGCAACAGCCATTCCTGTCCCTGCTCTATCCATGTCTCCAAAATGGTCACAACATCAAAGTCCCACGTACCAACCCAAGCTGCAAGTTCACCCACCTTATTCCAGATGCTCCTAGCATCAAAGTCGACACACTTCAAACCAACTTCTTGCTTGCCGGTGCCATCTTGCATCCCTCAAACTTGATTTTGGGCTTCCCTACTCTTAACCTTCTCTATACTCGAACTACAATTTTCGTTCCCATCCCCCTGCTGAATTAGTTTTTACCCACCCGAATAGCCTTAGCGAATTTCCCCCCAAGGATATTGGTACCCCTCTGGTTCAGGTGAAGACCATTCAGCTTGTAGAGGTAACACCTATCCCAGAAAGAGCCCCAATTATCCAAGAATCCAAAACCCTGCCTCCTGCACCATCCCTGTAGCCATGTATTCAACTCCTCTCTCTCCCTATTCCTCGCCTCACTAGCACGTGGCACAGGCAACAAACCAGAAACAACAACTCTGTTCGTCCATAACGTGTTCCTTGTCCAATCATCCTCGGGTATAGACGAGAGTACTGGGAGGATCATAGCTCTGAGGCAGCCATTTAAACCTTCTCGCACTGCTGTGAAAACAAAGGAGAAAGCCAACAGACGCAAAGACCGAGATACAGGCTACTAGACTGGGTGGGATTGAGGTTCACAAGGAAGAGATATTAGAAATCCTAGAGGGTGAAGATAGATAAGTCCCCTGGGCCAGACGGGATTTATCCTAGGATCCGCTGGGAAGCCAGGGAGGAGATTGCCGACCCTTTGGCATTGATCTTTAACTCGTCATTGTCTACAGGAATAGTGCCAGATGACTGGAGGATAGCAAGTGTGGTTCCCCTGTTCAAGAAGGGGAGTAGAGACAACCGTGGTAATTATAGACCAGTGAGCCTTACCTCAGTTGTTGGTAAAGTGTTGGAAAAGGTTATAAGGGATGGGGGATTTATAATCATCTAGAAAAGAATAAATTGATTAGGGATAGTCAGCACGGTTTTGAGAAGGGAAGGTCGTGCCTCGCAAACCTTATTGAGTTCTTTGAGAAGGTGATCAAACAGGTAGATGAGAGTAAACCGGTTGATGTGGTGTATATGGGTTTTAGCAAGGCATTCGATAAGGTTCCCCACAATAGGCTATTGTACAAAATGCGGAGGAATGGGATTGTGGGAGATAGAGCAGTTTGGATATGAAATTGGCTTGCTGAAAGAAGACAGAGGGTGGTAGTTGATGGGAAATGTTCATCCTGGAGACCAGTTACTAGTGGTGTACCACAAGGGTCGGTGTTGGGTACACTGCTGTTTGTCATTTTTATAAATGACCTGGATGAGGGCGTAGAAGGATGGGTTAGTAAATTTGCAGACGACACTAAGGTCGGTGGAGTTGTGGATAGTGAGGAAGAATGCTGTAGGTTGCAGAGAGACATAGATAAGCTGCAGAGCTGGGCTGAGAGGTGGCAAATGGAGTTAAAGGCAAACAGGTGTGAGGTGATGCACTTTGGTAGGAGTAACCGGAAGGCAAAGTACTGGGCTAATGGTAAGATTCTTGGTAGTGTAGATGAGCAGAGATATCTCGGTGTCCATGTACACAGATCCTTGAACGTTGCCACCCAGGTTGACAGGGCTGTTAAGAAGGCATACAGTATTTTAGATTTTATTAATAGAGGGATCAAGTTCTGGAACCAAGAGGTTATGGTGAAGCTGTACAAAACTCTGGTGCGGCCGCACCTGGAGTATTGTGTACCGTTCTGGTCACTGCATTATAAGAAGGATGTGGAAACTTTGGAAAGGGTGCAGAGGAGATTTACGAGGATGTTGCCTGGTATGGAGGGAAGGTCTTACGAGGAAAGGCTGAGGGACTTGAGGCTGTTTCCGTTACAGAGAAGAAGGTTGAGAGGTGACTTAATTGAAACATATAAAATAATCAGAGGGTTAGATAGGGTGGATAGGGAGAGCCTTTTTCCTAGGATAGTGACAGCGAGCACGAGGGGGCATAGCTTTAAATTGGGGGGTGAAAGATATAGGACAGATGTCAGAGGTAGTTTCTTTACTCAGAGTAGTAAGGGAATGGAATGCTTTGCCTGCAACGGTAGTAGATTTGCCAACTTTAGGTACATTTAAGTCGCCATTGGACAAGCATATGGACGTACATGGAATAGTGTAGGTTAGATGAGCTTGAGGTCGGTATGACAGGTCGGTCCAACATCCAGGGCCGAAGGGCCTGTACTGTGCTGTAATGTTCTATGTTCTAAACAGGCACGTGCGTGCACACACGCGCAATCTAGTCCAAAAGGAATGAGGACAAAGGAATTTCAATCAAACTACAAAACCAAGACTTTCTAAATTAACTGAACAAATGTCAATGTTACTGGTGCTGTTTCATAACATCACCTCTTCATACCGGCCCTTCATGAGCAATTAGCAGACTGACCTGTATATCTTTTTTGAGAAAAACTTGGATTTCGGACTCACATCTTACAACTGATCTGGGTTTACATTAGATGCGTTACTATTTCTTTTTTGCATTTAGTACTTAATAAACTCACACTTTTGTCATTTCAGCAAAGTCTGGCTGACTTGTTTCCTTTTAAGAACAACTTGGAATGAACAAAGAAATGTACAGCACAGCATAGCAGCAGGGCATTTGGCCTACTAAGCCTGCACTGAAACAAGACACCTCTCTAAACTGAAAACATTTTTCCTCGACACTCTGAATATCTACCCTCTCAAGTATCTGTCAAGATGCCTCTTAAAAGTTGCTATTGCATCTGCTTCTACCTCCTCCTCTGGCAGTGCATCCCAAGCATTTTCACCCTCTGTGTAAGAAAAACTTTCCCCGGGTATTTCCTTTAGCTTTCCTGAGTAATTGAAATTTCTACCGAGAAAAAAAAACTCCAACTATCCATGCCTCTCAATTTTTAAACCTCTATCAGGTTGCCCCCTCAGCTTCTCATGTTCAAGTGAAAACTGTTTGTCCAATGTCTCCTTGTAGCTAATACTCTCCAAACTAGGCATCATCCTGGTAAATGTTTTCTTTACCTCTCCAAGTCTCTACAGCCTTCTGGCAGTGTGCCAAGTGGAACTGAGTGCAACATTTCAAACGTGGCCTAAAGTTCCATATAGCTGCAACACAACTTGCCAATTTTTAAAATGCAATGCCCTGACCCATGAAGGCAAACATGCCATATACCTTCTTCACCACCTTATCTGCTTGTATTGTCACTTTAAGGGAACTGTGGATCTGCAGGCCTATATCCCCTCCCAATATTCATACATTTAAGGGATCTGCCATTTACAATTTACTTCCTTCCTGAATTAGACCTTACAAGATGTACCACCTTACTTTTGCTCTGATTAAATTCCATCTGCTACATCTCTGGCCAAGTCCCCAGACTATCCATATCCTTCTATATCCTCTGGAAATCCCCCTCAATATCTGCAGCTCCCCCAATCTGTGTGTTGGCCACAAACTTAGTTATCAGGCTGCCTACATCCTCATCCAAATCATGTATATTTTAAATCATCTACATTTATATTACACTGATCCCTGCAGGACTCCACTGGTCACAGATTTCCATTCTGAAAAAAAACAGTTCTGTATCCATCTAATCAGCTCACCAAAAATCCCATATGACCTGACCTTTCACATCAGCTTGCAATAAGGGACCTTGTCAAAACCCTTATTGAAGTCCATGCAGACAACATCTACTGTTCTGCCCTTCAATCATCTTTGTCACTTGCTCAAAAAACTCAATTAAGTTTCTGAAACTTAACCTCCCCACATAAAGCCATGCTGCCTGTCACTGGTACGTATGTATTTTTCGAACTGTGCATAAATCCTACCCCTGAGATGCTTCCTCAATAATTTTCCTATCAGTATTGAGAGGCTCACTGGCCTATTATATCCTGGATTATCCCTGTTGCCCTTCTCAAACAAAGAAGCAACATTGGGATTTGTTCTGTGACTGAAGAGGATACAAAGATTCCATCAAAGGCCCCAGAAATTTTGTGTTTGCTCTCCCATCCCCAGACCCACCCAAATCCCATCAGATACCGATGACTTGACTACCCTAAATGCTTTTCAGAACACCTAGCACCTCATTTTTCTTACATCCACATGCCCTAGACTATCACCAAACTCCTTTATAGGTTCACTATGCACCATGTCTTTCTCTGTTGTGAATACTGATACAAAGCATTCAGTAACAATCTCACCCACATCCTCCAGTTTCACGCATAAATTTCCTCCTTTGGACTTTAGTGGGCCTACCCTTTCGATAATGCATAAAGCGACTTGGGATTTTCCTTAATCCTGTTTGCCAAGGTTATTTCATGGCCATTTTTAACCTCAACTCCTTGATTATCTTACCTGTTTTCTTTAGCTTCCTCAAGGGCTGTGTCTGTCCTCAGTTTCATAAACTTTTCTCTTTCTAATTAAGCTCTCAATTTCTCTTGTCATCCAAGGTTCCCAAATCTTTCCATCCACATCCTTCATTTTCATAGGAACCTGCTAGTCCTATAGTGTAATCACAGACTCATAGAATCATAGAGTAACCCAGTATGGAAGCAGGCCCTTCAACTCAAACTGGTCTGTGCTGACCATGGTGCTCACTCAACTAGTCTTTAAATTATTCCACATGACAGATGAGGTTTTACCTTCCAACAGCCACAGCAAGTGTTGTTCCCCATTTCCTGCCTAAAGATTGTCGTAGTTAATCTTTCCCCAGTTTAGTACTTTCACCCAAGGACTACTCATATCCTTATCCATAAGCAAATTAAAACTTATAGCATTCAGGTCACTGTTCCCAAAGGAATCCCCCCCAACAAAGCTTCGATCACTTGTCGGCTTTCATTCCACCAATACTTGGTTTGAAACATAAGTTCATTTGGATCTGAGAGAAAGATATCCATGAAGGGAATGGATCATTTCTAAATTAACCTTGTCAGAACCAACTTAGGGGGTGCCATGACTAATTAAGGGAAGCCTCAATTAAGAGATATAGGATTTTGGGATTTTTATTTGGAACCATTACAAAATGGCAAAATTTGCCCAGAATTTGTTCAAAACAAGGTGTCAACTGGAGTTAGCTCAGTCCACGTAACATTCATTTTGTGGGGAATTCTTTGCACTACTGGAGTTATATTTGATTCAGAGAACCTGGTACACTCAGAGAAACTTCTCAAAAATTTACAATTAAGACACATTATTTCGGCATTCTAAGGAACTTTAAGAAAATTCATTCATGAGGCATGGGTGTCACTGAGCGGCACAGTGGTTAGCATTGCTGCCTCACAGCACCAGGGACCCAAATTCAATTCCAAACTTGGGCAACTGTGTGCGGAGTTTGCACATTCTCCGCCTGTCTGTGTGGTTTTCTGCTGAGTGCTCTAGTTTCCTCCCACAGTCTAATGATGTGCAGATTCGGTGGATTGGCCATGTTAAATTGCCCATAGTGTCCAAGTATGTGCAAATTAGGTGCATTAGCCATTGGAAATGCAGGGTTACAGGGATAAGGTCGGAAAGATAAGTCCAGGTGGGATGTTCTTCAGAGAGTCAGTGAGGACTTGTTAGCCCAATTGGCCTGTTTTCACACTGTAGGGGTTCTATTCTATACAACATATATTCTGCCTATCCCTAACTGCCCATGGGGAGGCTAAGTGCCAACGATATTACTGTGGGTCTAAAGACACCCTGTAGACCAGACCAGGTATGGCGATAGTATTGCTTTCAGGTATACTTTGTCCTTTCATTTTGAAGAGAGGCTTTAAAGCAAGGATGGACAATGATCTATTGAAAATTGGTAAAATCAACAGCTTGAGGGGCTTTGGTATTTTATTTTCTAAAGTCCTAACAATAGAAGCTGCCTGAACAGGTGTAGTCAAGCTCTAACAGAACCAGGATTTTGAGTTTAGTCTTTCAGTAGTAGTTGTTGTTGCTGGAGTCTCAACAGGGTTTGAAAGCTGCAGTACATCTCTTCCTGCTACCCACAGAGTTTTCTCTTGGTGTTTTGTTCCTTGGCTGTGAGAATTGCATGTGAGACAATCTATTCTTCAGAACTTGCCCTTCACCAAGGATGTGTTTATGTATTGCTACTATACTGGAACAGTTAATTAATAGTAGTTAATAATCTATTGTTTTGTTAAGTTTTACAATGGAATTAGGTTATTCCAACTTGTTTCTCTTTTGTTGTACTTTAAACTATAGTGGATGAATAAACTGTTTTGTTTTAAATCTGATAATTTGACGAAACTTGCCTTTAAAATAAGTAGTTACTGTCTCGGTTATCTTCTTAATGTATTTTGAGGGGATCTGGTCTGGCCCATAACACAGCTAAGGATGGCAGTTTTATTCCCTAAAAAGGACATAATGAACCAGATGGGCTTTTCCTGACAATTGGCAATGGTTTCATTGACATCATTACAGGTAGTTCTCCTATAATACGATAGTTGCATTCTTGCGTGACCTTGTGCTATAGAAAATTGCCATCCAAAATCATGATAGGGAAATTGCTAGAGCAAATTGCTATGCCTGTAGAGCAGAAAGCTTGCATTATCCAAACAACATTCACTATTGATTAATCGCGTCACAGGCAATACATGTTAAATGAAACATGCCTTATAGCAGAACTACCTACACACTCCTAACTCCAGACATTTATTGTATTCAAGTTTCACCATCTGCCATGGCAGGTTTGGACCCAGGTACCAGAACATTACCAGGGTCTCTGGACTCATAGTCTAATGATAATACCACTAGGCCATCATCTACCCATGCACTTTATATCAAATTATCACTGCAGCTGAGCAACGATATATTAACTATACTACTCAATTTACAGCATAGAAGCTGTCATTTGGGAGTCATCTTCCCCTACTTCGGGTTTCTTTTTTCAAAGCAAACAAGTTCACATTTTGTTCTATTGTACTCCATTTAGCAATTTTCGCCTACTCACTCAACTTACTATTTTGCTGACTCTATGTTCTCAATTTACTTTCCTACCCATCCTTGTGTCAACAAGTTTAGTAAACTGATATTTGGTTCCCTCATTCAAGTCACTAATATGAAGGGTAAATATTTGAAGTCCCAGCACTGATCACAAACTGGCGATTAGAAAAATGATCCATTTGTGCCTGTTTCTTTCTTGTTCCTTAACTAATCCTCTATCTATGCTGTTATGTTAAACCATTTACTATGAAATCTTATTTTGCACAATAAATGTTAGGTAGCTTTTCAAATGCATTCTGGCTCATACCTCTCTAGCAACATTGCTTGTTTTGACTTCCTGAATGACAGAACCAAACACTATGTAGTCAACATCTGCTTTTGGAACATTGGTCCTTGCAAGTAGACCCCTGTATAAATAAAGACATGTTCAGTTTCCAAAATGAAACTAACGTTCTGAAATGGAAAAAAAATGACTGTAAATACAAGAATTCCAAATTTGATCATCTACTTACTGCAAAGCTGTTCTGGCCAAGTCATGTGGCATCAAATCGGCATATCTATGAGATAAGATACTCCACATTATCAACATACAATAAGGTTTTTAAATAAGTCATATTAAACATCCATTCTGATGTGAAACAGAATTACTCACAGCACTGAACTATTCATGATTTGAAAATTCAACATGTCTGCTAGCCAAAAACAGGTTTTTCTTCAGCTCCAAAAAACTGAAAGATCTTTCTCCTTATATTAATTTTCTTCATTCCAGTAATCCTATTCTCACTGTACTCAATGGCGTTGATTGTTACGGTTACGTTTGTATATATAAATACATGGAAATAGCACTGAAAATGTCCACCTTGATTTGCTTGATTTACTGTGGTTACATGTACCTAAGAATAGTGAAACGTTTTGTTTGGCAGATCATAGCAAACAGGGTCATACAGATCACATGGTGCTTAAACACAGAGTAAGGCATACACGTTACAACTGCACAGGAGGTTCGCAAAGCAAGATCAACATTATAACTTATTATAGAGTCCATTCATCAATTGAATAACTGCAGGGGAGAAGCAGCTCTTGAACCTGTTGGTACGTGTGTGCAAACTTCAATACATTCTGCCTGATGGGAAAGGTTGCAAGAGAGCATTAATGGGGTGGGATGGACATTTGATGTGAGCAGCATTCCCGTAGTAATGTGAAGTGTAAATGAGGTGCATGGATGGAAGGATACTTTCAGTGATGGCCTGGGCTCTGCACACAACCTGGTGTAGTTTCTAACTGTCCTGGGCAGAGCAGTTGCCGTACGAGGGTGTATGGACCCTGATAGTATGTTTTCTGTGGTGCACCCATAGAAGTTGGTGAGGGCTCTGTTGGACATGGTTAATTTCTTAAGCTGCCTGAGGAAGAGGAGGCATTGTTGTGCCTTCTTGACCATCACATCTACATGGGAAGATCAGCAAAGATTGTTGGGCATAATCATTCCCAGGAACTTAATGCTCTTGATCCACTCCACTTCAGCACCGATGTCGATGGGGCACGTCCTCCTTTCTCTCTGAAGTCAATGATTTGTTTTGCCAACATTGAGAGAGGGGTTATTATCATTGCACCAAGAAACCAAGTCCTCTATCACCTTCCTATATTCTGATTCATTGTTGTTTGATATCCATCCTACCATGGTGCTGTCATCAGCAAACTTGTAGGTGATATTCATTCAAACTTTTGCTACACAGTTGTGCATGTACGGGAGAGTACAGTAGGGGACTGAGAAAGCAGCCTTGGGTGGCTCCAGTATTGAGGCTTATCATGGAGATGGTGCAGTTGTCGATCTGCACTGATTGCGGTCTATGGATCAGAAAGCTGAGGATCAGACTGCAGAAGTGAAATCTAGGTCTTGAAGTTTTGAGTTCTTTCTTGAGTGGATTATGGTGTTGAAGGTAAAGCTGTAGTCGATGACTAGGAGTCTAACGCAGGTCACCTGGCTAGCCAGATGTTCCAAGGATGAGTGTAGGGCTAGGGAACTATAATCTGCTGCAGACCTGTTTCATTGGAGGTAAATTGCAGGAGATTGCGACAGGCTAGGAGGCTAGAGTTGTTGTGGGCCATGGTCAGCCTCTCAAAGCAGTTCATGATTATGCAGTTCAGAGCCCCTGGGCGGTAGTCATTAAGACACGTTGCATGTTCTTTCCTTGGTACTAGAATGACGGTGGTCTTCTTGAAGAAGGTACGGACTTTGGCTTATAGAAAGGGGAGGTTCAAGATGTCAGCGAATACTTCTGCCAGCTAGTCCACACAGAAACTAAATGAACAGCTGGGGACTCTGTCCTGGCCTGTCGCCTTCCTTGGACTGACTCTCAGGAAGACTGATCTGATGTCTGCAGCAATGATGAATGGAACAAATGCATTCTCAGCTGTTGGAGGTGATGCTGCACCACTGGCATTCTGCTCAAACTGAGCACAGAATGCACTGACTACATCCAAGGAAGTGTGTTTTTGTTCACAAATCTTGCTGTGCTTTGTTTTGTAACCCACTATGTTGTGTAAGCCTTGCCACAGGCAGGTGTCCATATGGGTGAGCTGGGCATCTAACTCGGTCCAGTAATGCCTTTTGGCACCTCCGATGGCTTTGAGGAGGTCATATCTGCATTTTCTGTACAGGTTTGGGCTGTTCGACTTGAACGCTACATGCCTGGTCTTCAGTCGGCAGTGGATTTTCTGGTTCATCCGAGATTTCCAGCTTGAGAACACCCAGATTGGCTCATTTGGCACGCAGTTCTCCATGCACTTACTAACAAAGTCCATGGCAATGGTGGTGTATGGTGCTGAGGTCTTGAACATGGAGCAGTCCTCGGATTCCAAGCACTCCTGAAGAAGCCATTCCACTGCCTCAGATGAGCAGTGTACGAGTTTATGAGAAGGGTCCTCCTGTTTCAGCTACTGCTTGTAAGCTGGGAGGGGAACACAGCATCGTGATCTGATTTTCCCAAGTGTTGATAGGAAATGGAGTGATGGGCTTCTTTGATGGATGCGCAGCAGAGGCCCTGGACTTTTTATCTTCTCGTGAGACAGATGTGTTGGTGGTATTTTGGCAACACCCAAGGTTGGATTGGTTGAAGTTAGCAGTCAAGATGAATACTATCTTGGTGAATTTCACCTTCATAGCATTTGTAGCTGTGTAAATTTCATCCAAAACACTCTTCTTATCCACATGGGGCGGTATGTAAATTGCTGTCAGGATGGTGAAGGTGAACTCGTGTGACAGATATTTGGGTTGGCATTTCACTGTAATGTATTCGAGGTGCGGGGGCTTTCTTCCTCAACCGAGGATTTCGCAACAGTATAATTGACTAGCTCCTCAGCTGGGTCCACCTCATTTTCCCAGCTTCAGCCTTCAGCCCCTCTCTTTCCTCCCACAACAGTGACAGGGTCTCCTAGTCCTCACCTACAATCCCACCAACGTCCACATCCAGAGGATCATTAGCTGCCCTTTCCATCACCTCCAGCAGGATGCCACCATCAAACACATATTCCTCTTCCCTCCATTATCAGCCACCTGCAGGGACCATTCCCACTGGGCCACTCCTCTTCCGTTGCAGCACGTTCCCAAAGCCTCACTTCACATTCCCCTGCAGCTGCAGAAGGTCTAACACCTGCCCGTTTACTTCCTCACTTCTAACGACTGAAAACCTCAAACACATCTTCTAAGTGAAGTGGTGTTTTACCTGCACTTCACTCAATCTCGTCTACTGCATTCACTGATCACAATGTGGTCTTGTGGGAAACATTGGGGAAACAAAGGGTAGGCTGGGTGACTGCTTTGCAGACCAACTACATTCTGTTCACAAAAAAAACACCTGCTTGCCACCTCAACACACTACCATGTTCCTTGGCCAACAGCTGTCTCAGGATTGCTGCAGTGCTCCAGTGAAGCTCAGCACAAGTTAGAAGAATAGCGGCTCATTTTGTGCTTGCGAACTCTGCAGCCTTCTGGAATTAATATCGAGTTCAACAGTTTAAGGTCTTGAGCACCGTTCCCCATGCTTTCCTCTGCCCTCATAAAGTAGGCCATGTCATCACATGGGCTGCTACTGCAAATTACCCATTGTCAAACACTAATAGTCTCCATTAGCAACTTTAACCACTCTCTTTGTCTGTTTCTTTCTCTTTGGGTTCTATCTCTGCATACTGTTTACTCTCACCCCCTCCTCCCACCCTATCTTCTGTAATAAAGAACATCCTTTACTTCATTACTATCAGAGAAGAAGGGTCACTGGACCTGAAATATTGACTGATTTCTCTCCATTGATGCTGCCAGACCTGCTGAGATTTTCCAGCAGTTTCTGGTTTTGTTTCACACCTCCATCCTGGAGAAACTGGATGTTTAGGGCCCCTTTAGGGCCTGTACTGTGCTGTAATGTTCTATGTACATAAACAGCGACAGGCCAAAGATAAGACAAGTTGAGCAAATGTCAAGGTGGACTGGTCAGAAGGCAACTGTAATTGAGGTAGAGTCCTTTCATCAATTACTGTATTGAAAACATGCTTAAACCTACACAAAAGCATTAAATAAGTACTCAAATATTTTTTAAAAAGCCACACACCATCCAAAGATAGTAAGAACTGTGGATGCTGGAGTCAGAGATAACACAGTGTGGAGCTGGAGGAACATAGCAGGCCAGGCAGCAGCAGAGCAAGAAAGTTGACATTTCAGGTTGGGACCCTTCTTTATACGACATACCATCTGAAAATCTTTTAAAGTTACCGAGCACCAGACTGAAGAGCTCCCCTAGTTCTTGATTCCTCTAGTGAGCCATGAACCATACATTCTGCAGGAGCTGGCCCAGCTCCATCAAAATTGCATGGCGATCTGAATTGCCCATCCCTCCAATGGAGTTGACTAGGTTGGAAGTGTTGCACACAAGCTCACTATCAGTAACGTTGTTGAATGCTGACAAAAAAAAATGCAGCATGTAGGAATGGGGCTGTAAATCTTTGAATGGAGGTCTGCTCACCTTGTACCTCCATTCTGAAAGGTAATTTGGCCGCAAGCATAATGTGTGGAGTTAAATCACATAAGTCTTCATTACTTACGTAGTACCGGACATTAAGAATGGTGTTCGAACGCCTTCAACGAGGACAATATTTCTTATCCCTGGTTTTGCTAGAGTTTTCTTAGTGGTTGACTGCACTGTTGGACAGAATTTTAAGCCAACATAAACTTATGTTACTAAAACTTTTAAGAGTGAAATATCAAGTTAACAAGTAAATGTATGCCAGTTATGAGGAAAATTGTTCTGAAAGCACTGTACCTTGAGGCAGAGGATGAGATACTGAACTCAACAAACGTGCATCTAGTTTCAAAAGAACAACAGCATCAATAACCACACATCTTAATTGTCTCTTCGCAAACATCAGAACCTTATATTCAACTGCACGATTTAAAAAAGTCTAACAAAATAGCCTCAAGAATCTTGGCATTTATTATTTGATTAGGGCTGGGAATCTGAAATTTTCCACCAACTACCAAGAAATACCCTTGTTTTTAATAGATCAAATGCTTTTGTATCAATTTTACTTGAATAATCTCACAATACATTTTGCAGCAAAATAACCAGATTGGTTAATTTAACTATTAATTGGCCCTAAAATCCTCTTATTAACACTTTCATGTTATTTCTCAGCGTTCTGACATCGAACTAGCCCCTTCTTCCTAAGACTCCTGGTCACTCTGTCTCACCTCAACTTTCCCACAAAATTTGCTGACATGCTGCTTCCAATCCCAATTCGCTCACCTGTCTTTTTCCCTTCTCTCCATCCCACATGGTCTCAGGATAGGGGCACTGAGAGGGAGGAAGCCAGGAGGGAGAAAGGTAATCAAGGGAAGCGGCATGCGGAATGACCAACAAGTGGGCCACAGAAAAGACAAGTGTTAACACAACTTCAGGATCCAGGAAGTGAACCAATGGATTTTGTTAACTGATGTGACCCAATTAATCATGACAGGTTTGTACTACATCTGTAATTTCTTGGTATGGGGAGTTTGCCTGCATTTTGATCATACAATCGGCTGGCAGTAAACTCCATTTTGCTACAAAGATGAGCACAGCAGCGATAATTAAGTGTATAGCTCTTCATGGATTGTTGCACAACCATACAGCTTAGATGGAACACTGCCATATCGTGGTGGGAATCTTAAAATTAAGGTGCAGCTTAAGCAAGAGGCAGCGTAGGTCAGTGAGTATACAGGTGAAGGGTGGTCAGTACTTGTCAAGTTTGAGGACAACAATTTAGATACCCTCAAGCTTTTGGATGGTAGATTACAGGAGACCACCCAAATATGCATTGTCAGAGTCAAAATTACAGTAAAGAAACCATGAATGAGGCTTTCAGCAGATGAGCAGGGATAAGAGCAAACTCAGGCATGGTTACATAAGTGCTACTAGTTGGCCCTTCGTGTGGATGTGGCTATGTGGTTGGTGCTTATTTTTAGGTAAAATGAAACAGCAAGATTATGAACAGTTTCATTTGGTCTCACTTTTACCAAGAAAAGAACACAATTCAGAGAGAGGAAATGGAATTTGGAGTGGGGAATGAAGACGATGGCTTCAGTTTTTATAGAATCCCACAGGCCATTCGACCCAACAAGTCCACACTGACCCTTGGAGCATCCCACCCAGACCCATCTCCTGTAACCCAACTCATCTGCACATCCCTGGACACTATGGGCAATTCAGCATGGCCAATCCACCTAGCCTGCACGTTTTTGACTGTGGGAGGAAACTTGAGCACCAGGAAGAAACCCATGCAGACACTGGAACAATGTGTAAACTCCACACAGTCACCTGAGGCTGGAACCAAACCTGGGTCCCTGGCACTGTCAGACAGCAGTGCTAACCACTGAGCCACCATGCCACCGCTTTTCACAATTTATTCAGAGGAAATTTCTAAATATAAGTATTTAAATCTCATTGTAGTAAACATTGTTGCAGTTGTAAATCACTGAAAAAAACAGGTAACCTTTATATTACACACTTAACATCCTCAGAACTTAGGATTCTGATCATTTTTGATTTTTCAGACTAATAAACATTAATATCAAAAGAAGCATTAATAAGATTGCCACATCTTTGCAATGGTTTTCCTCAACTGATAATAACTGACATAACAAGTCACAAAATTACATAAAAACTCTATCGCGAGACGCGAAATAGTTGATACAGAATACACATTACATAATGTAATATATCTCCTTTTTTTCCCCACATAGCACAACAGTTTGACTTTACGGAAGCAGTGGTAGTGGGGGGTGGGGGAACCTATTCTCACATTTTAATCATGTCTGCAAAAAGGGGATCACTTGACCCTCTCTATGCTCTCCACCAGCAAAGCATCTAAAGCCTCCCTTTCAGCATAGCGATTGGGAACTCTTGAGTGAGTTAAGGTGAGCCTACATTCTCTTGCTCAGTGGTTTCATATATTAATGCTCCAGGCGGTGCCATCGTTGACTAAATCAGATAGTGCAACAATAAGGATTCCTGAACGAAGTATAATACAAGGCCTCAACCCAGCTCCTGGCAAGTAAAACAAAACAGAATTCGAGTAGATAGATGCTTGAGGATCCAATTGGACAAGATGGGCTCAAGGGCCTCTTTCTGTGCTGTAATACTCTTATTTATTAAGATAGAAATAGGCTCATTTGTAAAGTGTTTATATAAAATGGGAGAATCTTGCAGTGATCCTGATCCAAAATGGTTTATTCACTTTTGAATATATTTTTCCCCAAAATGTCAATTTTTGGAATTACTTTTAGGCTTTTTAATCAAGCCTCCGCATTTTGGATGGAAAATTAGATTATCGTTCACATTTTCCTTTCATACCTAAAATAGGAGCACAGACAAGCATGGCACTACCCCTACTATTCTCCCCGTTCTAAACTCCTTAGCATGGAATTTTAGCAAGAGATGTAGTCATCTGGTTAACAAAATCAGTGATGGTAGGATCTTGGTGCCCAAGAAAAGATATCAGCAGAAACTGGCAGTTAAATCTCATTAAGAACTGTTGTTTTGGAAATGAATATATTGCAAAATAGTATTGTTCACATACTTACTTAACTTTGCTGCGCACGCCACACTGATTGGGATATTTCTGAACGTACGACCCAACATGGAAGCCATGATTAAAAGGTTAATTTCTAATGAAAGAAAGCAAGTATGATCAGGGCAAAGTACTCAATAATCTAAAGAAGTCTATTTTTCCCCACCAGGAACAATTTGAGCAAAATGCCCAAGTCAATTCCTGGATACATGACATAGGATCGGATCAAGTTATTGTAAATATTGGAATTTGGACTGAAGACTAAAGAAATAATGGAAACCACAGTAAGGCAGTCAGTATCCATGGTGAGACAGCAAGCTAATTTTCAAGTCTCGATGACTGTTCATCAGAACTGTTAGATTCGAAACACAGGTTTGCTCTCTCGCCACAGATGTTACCTGATCCGGTGACTTCCAGCACTACTTCTTTTCAGCCTGGGCACATAACATGACATTAAAGGAGACAAGGATTGCCATTCCTACATTGCTTGGTAAACATTTCAATGTCGCAGCTTTAAAATCCCGAGACATTTCATCTTCACAGGAATGCCAATACAGACTACCCCCACCCAGTGTTGTGCAAATTGGGGATTCCCAGTTGGAACATCAATTAACCTCACACTTTTGAGATTGACCACATGTTTTTAATCATGCTGCAACCATGATGCATTATCAACACATAACCAAACTGTTAGGAAGAGTTACATGATGAATATGCATTACATAAAACACATTATTAACACATTATAAAGTTAGTTAACCACCTAAATAATTAAAAATGTATTGGGAAAGTAAACCAGCACTTGACATTTTTTAAAATATGTGGCAAAATTGTCTAAGATTATCAAGCACCTTAGCAGTTGCAAAGTCAGTTTTGTAACGGTCACCTCATGAGTGAAAACATTTAACATTGGTCATGCAATATCCTATTACATAAAAGAAGCTACGGAGCACAACATTTACATTAAATGAAAACAAAGTGGAAAACAACTCGAAATTTCCAGTCGCTGGAAAAATTGACAGCCTGACACATAACGATCAGACTTTAAAGTACTCAGTTACTCTTGTTACATTGGAATAGCCTGTACAATGACATTCAGGCAGAAGGTTTACCATTTGCAAAGAACGTTAAAATAGAAAACATGACAAAAAAAATCAACCGATGACTGACAAATATAACTAAATAAGAAACGGTCGGAGCCCATGCAAAGGGTCAAAGCTGCGTAGGCTCGTAATTCGGATATTCTTCGGTGAGATCAATAATGTAACGCATTAGGACGTACTTACCACTGCCCTACTGATCAAAAAGGGGTGGGGGGGAAGTTACTACATATAATCGATTTTCAAAGTCCTGGGCGAAAAATTTGAGCGCAATACAATTGATTAACAGAGCTGTAGTTCTGTTATAAGACTCCCAATGAAACTATCAGTGTAGATACCGCTGCTCATAGGCACCTTTCAGGCCCAGTTCAACAGTCGCAGCGGCAAGGCCAGTAATCTGACGCAACAAGGAAAGTTTAACAGACTGAAATGTGCAGCGTCGCTTCACGGCCCGGCCCTGCACGTCGGGGATGGAAAACCTTTCCCTCCCTCACCGAACTCAGCCGGCCCCGCTCTCGGTCTACATACAGCTTCTGCATCAACAACTCATCGCACTGTTTTAGAGAAGGGATTTCCACAACCAACTCCCGCACTCTGGGCCTCCCCTCTCTCGCGCCCGCCCCCGCCCCCCGACTGCACTCTGGGCCTTAGCCTTCTCCCTGTCCCTCTCCCCCACCCACGCCCTCCGGGCCCTCTGTCTCCCCTGCCCGGACTCTGTCGCCCTCCCTCCCACTCTCTCTCTCTCACCCCGGATTCTGGGCCCCATCTCTCTCTTTCTCTCCATACTCCAGATGAGGAAGCTGAAGCCCAGTAGAACCTAAAAATGTTGATGGCAACATTTCACCCACATCTGAATAAACACTACCTGTAACCGTAAAGCCGATCAATGCACGAAATCAGTTTCTGGAGTTGTAGGCGATAGAACGAGTTGGGTTTTGTCGCCGGCGGCAGGTTGTTTTGCTCAGGGAGAGGGGCGGTTCACCCAATAGCGGAAGTGGGGAAATGGAGGAGATGGGCGGGTCTGAGGACGGGGCCTGACGAAGATAGGCAGGTCCGGGGGCGGGAGCGAGTTAGAGACGGGCGGGGATAACACAGTCTGGGGCTGGATTAACACAACAGGCCCAGCAATGTCAGAGTAGGAAAGCTTGGCGTTTTGGGTCGGGAACCTTCTTCAAAGAGTGGCTGTTTACCCAATGGGCGGGTCTCAGGACGGCGGCGGAGTGATAGGCGGGTCCGGGGGCGTGGTTTGGCGGGGCTCTCTGACCCGAGCTGGAGCTGGAAATAGAAATGGCGGCGACTCGGGCGTACGGCAAAATGAAGCTGTTCTCGTTGTTTAGAAAGTTTTGTTATTCAGGTACTTCGTTGTGAAATATTTCTTCATGTGAATTTAAAAGTTTCAGTGGTGGTAGCTAAGTAACTTTATTCTGTCCTGACAAATATTCGGCCTAATCAGAGTGAGTTCGTGACCAAAGTTGGTAATTTCTAGAAATAGGCCGTTCATTGCTGGTGGTGTCTACTTTGTGTCATTTAATTCATTTAATGTCGTCTGGGTAGTGAACAGTAGGATTGCACTGTTTGCTATGAGCCTGGATTAGAAATGCGCTTCCACGCACATACCATTTAATAATCTATATGGCTAAATTACATCCGTACGGTAAACCCTCAAATTTTTTTAAAAAAGCGCTCGGTATTTTCAATCAGAAGGAACCTGATTGTTATCAGTTTTAAAAACAAATATTTCTCGCGTACTAAAAACAAGCTGCTGGAAAGACTTAATGGATACGGCAACATCTGTCGAGATAGATCAGTTAAAATTTCGATCCTCAGGCCTTTGGAATTTATTAATGATACCTGTCTCCAAGGAATGAGTCTTGTTTTGGTTTAATCTCTGGTGTTCGATTTGGTGAAGGTGTGCTTGGTGCTAAGCAGACAGATGGCTCGAAGTAGGGGATGAATATTTGCTTAGGAACCCTGTCTTTGCTGAACTAATTTACACACTAGATGAAATGTACACGTTTTAGTGTCACCTGATTACTAGTTTAATTGTTAGGTTGCTTTAGTCAATACCAACATTCGAGTCAGAAAGTTCTGGATTCAAACACTGCTCCTCAAATGAGGCACAACATGAATAAATAACCTCTTCTGAGGAAGTGTCACCAGACCCGAAACGTTAACTGTTTTCTTTTCTGCAGATGCTGCCAAACGTGCTGAGCTTTTCCAGCAACATATTTAGTCAAGAACAAAAAACAAATTTTTGATATGCATTCTCTATAAATTAGATATGAAATGAAAGACTGGCCTGGTTCATTTGTATATTATACCCATGTTTGGAAAGAGTAACAGCCATCCCCTCTACGTCCCCACCATCCAAGCTATTTTTCCATCCCCACCCTTCTCTGCCTTCCGGAGAGATCACTCTCTCCACGACTCCCTTGTCCGCTCCACACTCCCCTCCCACCCCACCACACCCGGCACCTTCCCCTGCAACCGCAGGAAGTGCTAGATTTGCCCCCATACCCCCTCCCTCACCCCTATCCCAGGCCCCAAGATGACCTTCCATATCAAGCTGATGTTCACCTGCACATCTGTCAATGTGGTATATTGTATCCATTGTACCCAGTGTGGCTACCTCTAGATTGGGGAAACCAAGCGGAGGCTTGGGGACCGCTTTGCAGAAAACCTCTGCTCGGTTTGCAACAAACAACTGCACTTCCCAGTTGCAAACCATTTTAACTCCCCCTCCCATTCTTCAGATGACATGTCCATCATGGGCCTCCTGCAGTGTCACAATGATGCCACCCGAAGGTTGCAGGAACAGCAACTCATATTCTGCTTGCTAACCCTGCAGCCGTATGGTACCAATGTGGACTTCACAAGCTTCAAAATCTCCCCTTCCCCCACTGCATCCCAAAACCAGCCCAGTTCTTTCCCTCCCCCCACTGCAATCCAAAACCAGGCCAGCCTGTCTCCACTTCCTTGACCTGTTCTTCCTCTCACCCATCTCTTCCTCCCACCTCAAGCCGCACCTCCATTTCCTTCCTACCTACCACCTCATCCCACTTCCTTGACCTGTCCGTCTTGCCTGCACTGACCTATCCCCTCTCTACCGATCTTCTTTTCTATCCATCTTCGGTCTGCCTCCCCATCTCTCCCTATTTATTCCAGTTCCCTCTCCCCATCCCCCTCTCTGGTGAAGGGTCGAGGCCCAAAACGTCAGCTTTTGTGCTCCTGAGATGCTGCTTGGCCTGCTGTGTTCATCTGGCTCCATACTTTGTTATCTTGAATTCTCCAACATCTGCAGTTCCCATTATCACATCCCCTCTACACTTGGCTGACCCTGGATTTCAGGATGATTTCTTCTGTGGCCCTGAGTTTCTGTTTTGTCTTAGTGGACTGTACAGGCCAAACTCAACCTGAAGATCTTTGAGCATATAGGACAGGATGCTCCATGAAGTATTGGCATTGGAAATGCAGGAATTCTTCCACTGTTTCCCCTCTTCAGTACAGCTGTTCTGCCATGATGCAGCTTGATGGACAAGTTTTTGCCATTTTGAATGATTAGTGGCAAGCTCCTCTCATTCATTAATTGGAGTGTTGCCAAATTTGAGGAAAAATTTGAGTAAATTGTGGCATTCCTTTTGTCCTGGCTGCAACACTATCCAACTAAGAACTGAGAAAGCAGGACCTGCTGATGAAGTCACTTTTCAGTCATCCAAACATGCTGTCTGCTCCAATTTTTCAATGAGTTTTAGCAGACTGTTTCAAGTAGGACACTGATATTTGTTGATTGATTTCTCAAGTGAATACAGCATATAGTGGAGGCATTCCTGATAGAATTTCTCTTTTGATATTATGTATTGCTCATGTAGGTGGAAATTACTGAAAATGCTCAAGATTTGAGATTAAAAACCAAGCACTGGGGGAACTCTAGGTCTAGTAGCATCTTTGGAGAGAGAAGTTACCATTTCTAGTCCAATTTAACTCTTTCTGCTCAGTTTCTCCAGCGTTTTACTTTGGTCGCTTATGTGTTGTTGATGCATGATCTAGGATGCACTGAAGTACGCAAGTATTGTGACAACCGCACTGTGCATTGAACCTCTGACTTGGGGAGATCTTTGTTGCCAACAGCTGTCTGCCATAGTTTGTAGAAGGCTGAACTGGTGCAGCTGATCCAGTGTTGGGTCTCTACATCAGTCTCCCCTTTGATGAGGGATGATCGCAAAGGAAGTAGGCTGTTTGGCCCTTTGAACATACCTCGCCATTCTAGAGTGTGGCTGAGCATCTCTTTTAATGCTGTTTTCTAGCATAATCCTGTATGTCATTATTCTCCAGAAACCTATAGATTTCTGTCTTGAACCTGCTCAGTGATTGAACAAAATATTGAGATTCTTTCATTTTTAGAAAGTGCAATGTTTGATTGACTAAGCCTGAGTCCTTAGGATAAAAAGGCAGATGTTGGCCATCTGAATGAAAAACAGAAGTACGAGAGAAACGAGCCATCTGACAGCACCTATTGAGAGAGAAACAGATTCAAGTTTGACTGAGTCTCTGCTATACAGAATTGACAAGATGAGTGGTTTGCGAGTCTGGTGCAGAGTGAGCAGCAACACTATATTCAGCTGTATATTGTTGGTCCTGTATGTCTGTGCTGCGCAGTTTAATTTTGGCACAGTGGCAAAAGAGGTAAGTTTTCGTCTCCAGTGGCATTTGCTCACACCAGAGGACATTTGATCTTAGAACTTACTCACTGCAGTCTGGTAGATGGCACATCGTGCAAAAGCAGCCACATAGCCTTCTTGGCATTTTGGATTTTGATGGCATTTGTTTCAGAACCTAACTCAAGTCAGTTGAAGTCAACGTTATGCAGCAGATGCAGAAATGTGAAGAAGTTACTCAGACATCAATCTTTGGAGAACAATCCACACCGTTTACTGAATCAAATGCTCTGATCAACGTCAGAGATATTTCCCTCCCCACCCATGTCTGCCTTTCGTAGAGACCACTCACTTGGTGATCCCCTTGTGCACTCCACACTTCTCATCAACCGCACCACACCTGGCATCTTTTCCTGGAACCATAGGAGGTGCTGCACCCGCCCCTAAACCTCCCAACTTGCCTCCATCCAATGCCCAAGACATATTTTCCAAATCGGACCTGAGTTCACCTGTACGTCCTCCAACCTGGTCTACTGTACCATTGCTCCCTGTGTGGCCTCCTCTACATCATTGAGACCAAGCACAGATTCTGGGACCAATTCATGGAGCATCTGCGCTCTGTATGCTATAATCAGTAACACCTTCCGGTTGCCAACCATTTTAACTTCCCTTCCCACATGCAAACTGGAAGAGCAACACCTCATATTCTGCTTCGGGAGCTTGCAGCCCCATGGCCTGAACATAGAATTCACCAGTTTCAAAATTTCCCCACTCCTCTGGCCGCATCCCATATTCACCCTCCCTCTCATCCCTGCATCCTTGACATGACACAACCTGTCCATCTTCTTTTCCACTTGTCAGCCCCACCCTCCTCACTGACCATCCCCACTACCCACATCCATCTGTCAACATCCTGACTATCTTACCCCAGCCCCACCCCTCCTCTCTCTCTTTTTCCCGGCTCCCTTCCCCCTCCTCAGTGCTGATGATGGGTCCTGAACCAAAACATCAACTTTCCTGCTCCTCTGGAGCAGAGTGACTTACTGTGTTTCCTCCCTCCACACTGTATTGACTCTGATGTTTATGCTGCACTTATCCCCTCTCATTCTATTTACCATGTCTCAGTCAAGCAATATATTTTACTATTATAAGATAACAAGGTGTGGAGCTGGATGAACACAGCAGGCCAAGCCACATCTTGGGAGCACAAAAGCTGATGTTTTGGGCCTAGACCCTTCATCAAAATGTCATTTTGCAGCAGTACAGGTCATTGGTGAGTCCACTTTTAGAATATCGTGTACATTTTTTCTCTGATGAAGGGCCGAGGCCCGAAACATCAGCTTTTGTGCTCCTGAGATGCTGCTTGGCCTGCTGTGTTCATCCAGCCCCACACTTTGCTATCTTGGATTCTCCAGCATCTGCAGTTTCCATTATCTCTGAATATATTTTACTATTCCTTTTTTCTTTTATATGCTTATGTCATTTGCAGTATCCAAGTTATTGGCCTCATCGATGCTCTGTGATAGTGAGTTCCAAATTCGAACTAAGCCCTGAATAAAGAAATACCTCCTTGTCTCTGTAGAAATCATCACACCTGAAGATGTGCCATGACTCCCCATGAAAATTAATTCCACTGCCCTTATGAATTTGCACGTAATAAATTGCTAGTGGCTAGAATCAAGTTCTTTTTAATATTGTAATGTTTAATTATATTTCTATTAAAAATCAACGTCATCTTGGCTGATTGCATGTCAAAATATTAACCTTTGTATTGTGCTGCAAATGATAGCCCATGAGCCAATCACGTGTGCTGCGTATTACTGGGATGACAGAGGAATGAGAACGGAGTCCAATGCAGAAGTGAGAAATAAATGAAGAAATAAAAGGAGTGAAAATTGGAGGGAAAAACTATTTCAACAGTTCACAAATTAAGGGGTTGACTGCTATTTTTCCTAATATATCAAAATCACAAATGCATTGTGCCAGCTTATGGTTGGTTGCCTAAATTCTCATCAGATCTTGAAAAGATGAGTCTGTCAGCAAATAGAATAATTCCATAAAAATCCAAGACCTTTTTCTCACTTTTGCAGAGCATACGGTAAGGAAGTTAAATTGTACTAGCCATATTTGAACCAAGAACACAGGATTGAGCAATAAACAAATAAACTGCAGGCAAACAAAGGAATTGAAAGCAACTAATATGAAAAAGAAATTAGAAATCGTAAGGAAAAGTAAGGTAACACTTAAGTAGTGATAATGGGAGCTGCAGATGCTGGAGAATCCAAGATAATAAAATGTGAGGCTGGATGAACACAGCAGGCCCAGCAGCATCTCAGGAAGCACGAAAGCTGACGTTTCGGGCCTAGACCCTTCACGTTCTTACAGACTGACTTGTGACTCTGGTCATTGGAAAGGATAGACTCCAAGATCTGCCTTCTGCCAAGTTGATACTGGACCTCCTGCATGACCCTTGGCGTTGTCTGCTAGCTTTATAGCAGCCTTCCCAGTAGACAAACATGTTGTCCATATCAACCAACGTTTTTCTCGATTCTGCTGCACCTGATCTCTCCTGTGAGTCCTCTGATTCAGAACTTGTGTGATGTTGTCCTCTGTTGGACTGGAATTCTCACTAACCTTGCCTCGTTGTCCATATCTGCTATTTTATCACATGGAGATCCTGCCTCATAAATTACACACATCTCAGTATCTGATCCTCCATACCTTTCTCGTTGGTAAAAACTGACAAGAAATATTCATTTAGGATCTCACCCATCTCTTGTGGCTCTGTACAATAAGCTTGTTGATCTTTCAGAGAACCCATTGCCTTCCTAGTTACTCTTTTGCCCTTCATGTATTTGTAGCATCTCTTTGGATTCTCCTTTATCTTATCTGCCAATGCCACCTCCTGCACCCTTTTAACCCTTCTCGTTTCTCTCTAAAGTATCCAACACCCTCTAAACTCCTGAAGGAATTCACTTGATCCCAGATACCTGTACATGTCATATGCCTCCTTTTTTAAGACCAGGGCTTCAATAACTCGAGTCATCCGGATGTCTCTGATGGGTCTAGACCTGAAACGTCAGCTTTTGTGCTCCTGAGATGCTGCTGGGCCTGTGTGTTCATCCAGCCTCACGTTTTATTATTAAACACTTAAGTCGTCATGGGTTATAGGATTTTAGTGAATAAATTAAATTGACTGCCAGTGTATTGGCAACAAATGTACCTTGTGGATGAGATTGTTTTGTTGGGATCCTGATGGTCTGTTTGAATAGTTCGTTTCTGTATCAACAGATGTCTTCTGTAAATAAATCCACTGAATATTCACCGAGCTATTTCATAGAATCCATACAGTGTGGAAGCAGGCCATTTGGCCCATTGAGCCCACGTCGACCCAGCAAAGAGCATCACACCCAGAACCACCCCCTACCATACTTCGGCACTATGGGCAATTTAGCATAGCCAATCCACCTAACCTGCACTTCTTTGGACAGTGGGAGCAAACCCACACAGACATAGGGAAAATGTGTGGAGTTTGCACAATTGCCCGAGACTGGAATCAAACCCCAGTCCCTGGTGTTTTGACGCAGCAGTGCTTACCACTGAGCCACAGTGCTGCCAATACTTTGCAAAGTGCCCTGTTTGACTATTTGACATCCTAAACTGAATCCATTTCAGTGTTGAAAAATCTTTATCTAACATTTTACAATGATGTCAGTTATTGTAAATATTATCAAAAATTTAAAAGCTGCTTTAGGTACAAAAGAACTTAATTTCATTGCTTCAAATCCCAAGAGGCTGCATCTCAGATTAACTTTTAAATAGCTCTCAGTTTGGGATGTGTATTTGTTATATATCTAGTATGTATTCTATAACTTTGACAAGTTTAATATTTCCAAATATAAGAGATGTTCAATTAATGTGATATTTCCTCTTGAATCTCTCAGCCAGGAAATGATGCAGGGAGAGTTTGATGATGGTTGAGGAAAATAAAGGCTAATCTGAAAATATTAATTGGTTATAATGAATCAACATGGACAATAGCTGTTAATTAATCCTACTAGATAACTGTATCTTGGCTCTACATTTTGTTTCCATCTTCTTTGCGAGCAGGGTTTCATTGTACAATTTAGAGTCAAAATGAAGTAATTTTGACTTTGCATCAGCACTACACTTGTGACTTCGTGTAATTTCTGTCACCAAAGACTCTTTCCACTTGGACTTGGAATGAATTTGAAATCTGACTTGTTAGCAGTAATGCTCTGGTAGTTGTATGAATGCAGCCATAAATGCAACTTTTTAGTTTGCTTTTTACTTTCTGCTGTTCTTGTTCAGTTCATCCTCCTGCCCTGAAAATATTTTAGTCATAAATAATATCCAACAATAAATGTTAATCAAGTTAAGCAACACCAGTGTTGTGGCAGTGTCAACTAACAAAATGGCAAATGATCTAATCCGTAAACAAATGTTCATGTGGAAGTAGGGCAAAGGTTGTCCAACTTCTTTTTTACAGCAGTGCACGTGAAACATGGAAAGAATCTGTGCCAAAGTTCAAATGTTCAAATATTATGTAGGATCTGGCAGACACGTATGAGTCAGGGGATAGATGAGTTTAATATTCCTTGCTGCCTGTACTTCCCATTATACAAAGAACCAAGAAACCTACAGCACAGAAACAGGCCCTTCGGCCCTCCTAACCTAAGCCGATCAAGATCCTCTGTCTAACCTGTCATCTATTTTCTAACGGTCTGTGTCCATTGGCTCCCTGCCCATCCATGTACCTGTCCAGATATATCTTAAAAGATGCTAACGTGTCTGCGTCTACTACCTCCGTTGGCAACGCGTTCCAGGCACCCACCACCCTCTGTGTAAAGAACTTTCCACGCACATCTCCCTTAAACTTTCCTCCTCTCACTTTGAACTCATGACCCCTAGTAATTGAGTCCCCTACTCTGGGGGGAAAAAGCTTTTTGCTGTCCACCCTGTCTATACCCCTCATGATTTTGTAGACCTCAATCAGGTCCCCCCTCAATCTCTGCCTTTCTAATGAAAATAATCCTAATCTACTCAACCTCTCTTCATAGCTGGCACCCTCCATACCAGGTAACATCGTGGTGAACCTCCTCTGCACCCTCTCCAAAGCATCCACATCCTTTTGGTAATGTGGCGACCAGAACTGCACACAGTACTCCAAATGTGCCAAAGTCCTAAACAACTGAAAAATGACCTGCCAACTCTTGTACTCAATACCCTGCCCAATGAAAGAAAGCATGCCATATGCCTTTTTGACCACCCTTTTGACCTGCGTTGTCACCTTCAGGGAACAGTGGACCTGAACACCCAGATCTCTCTGTTCATCAATTTTCCCCAAGACTTTTCCATTTACTGTACAGTTCGCCCTTGAATTTGATCTTCCAAAATGTATCATCTTGCATTTGCCCGGATTGAACTCCATTAAGGCTCTTTGGTATATTTGGATCATTAGAGTTTTTGGGGGAAAAAATTACAACTTTAAATTCTATAAATGAACATAATAAATATTGTCTGTTTGGGAGAAAAATATCCTATAAGAGATGATATTTTTGTGGTTAAAAACACATTCAACTTCTTACATAAAACTTTTTCCTACAGACACAAATACCCACATAGAATATTGCAATTTGCTTCCTATTAACTTGCTATGATTAAATAAGAATGGCAAGATTATCAGAATAACAGATATTTGTATTGTTGTTTTTGTTTCCTGTATCCTCAGTTAGTATTCTTGCTCAATGCACACGGCCTTAACCTTTTTATCTTGCTTAATGTTGGCCCAAGATACTGTTCTTGCACAACTGATGTGATTGATGTGATTTGCTTCGCTCACTGAACACTTGATGGTTATTTAGTAACATCATTAAATGGGAGAAAGGTTGTTGAGGAGAAAATATTAAATATGAAGATCCTACTTTTGTTTTAAATATGACATTGTGCCTCAAATTTTCAGAAGTAACTTTTGTTTCAATACTAAGCTTTCTTTTGAAAACCGGGAAGATTATAAGAGCATAGGGATTACATTTAGAAATAAAACACTGCAGAAGCTGGAACACTGAACTAAAAGCATGTTGGAAATTTGCAACAGGTCAGGTATCATCTATGGACGTCAAAACAATTAACGTTTCATTCACACATTATGGAAAAAGATAAAGAGCAATCCAGAGTTAAAATAATTGCCATTTTCAGTGGCATGAGAACAGGTTGATCTAGGTAAAGTGGGCTTGAAAATTAGAAAGGGAGAGAGAGTTTCCGTATAGTTGAAGTGCATGACTGTAAATAAAGGTGAAACATCCTGGATAACGAAGGAGGGAGAGAGTATAAAAATAAGATTTAGGGAACTGTTAACAAAGTGAGCATGTCCTATTGAAAGTGAGGCTGGGGGACTAACAATGGAAAAGAAGGAAATCGCAAATGACTTAAACATATCTTGCATCAGTCTTCATTGTGCAGTTTACAAATAACATTCTGGAAGGTGTGCAGGAACTGGTAGGTACAGTTTTGAAATATCAGGGAGTTGAGGATTATGGATGAGCTGGTATGAAAGAGGAGTTGAGGCCCAAGTCTGATCAGTCATGATCTTGTTGAACGGTGGGGAGGCCTGAAGAACCCAAATGACCTCGTCCTGTTTGTCGTGTTTTTATCTGCTCAGCAAAATCTCAACTGAAAAAGTAGTACTGAATAAATTGTTGGAACTGCAGGCTGGCAAGTGCCTGGTTCCTGATGAACGTTTTCCTAGTGTCTTAAAAAAAGATGGCCGGTGGGATAGTTGATTCATTGGTTTTAACTTGGTGAATCTCAGTTGATCTGGTGCTGACCCCGTGAGATTGGAAAATAGCAAATGTAGCTCCTTTATTCAAAAAGGTTGAAGCAAGCGGAGATTGGGTAGTTAGCTTTACATGGGTTGTAGACTATTTTCTAAATAGGGAAAAACATCGGAAATCTGATGTTCAAAAGGATGTGGAAGCCCCAGTTCAGAATTCTGTTAAGGTTGACATGCTGGTTCATTTGATAGGTGGGAAGGCAAATGCAGAGTTAGCATTGATTTCAAGACGGCGACAATATAAGAGCAAGGATGTATTGCTGAGGCTGTATAATTGTGAGCCTCCAGCGAAGGAAGAATATGCTGGTCTAGGAGGGTGTCCAGAGAAGGATCACAAGAACAATCCCAGGAATGAGGAGCATGTCACAGAGGTGATTGAGGATGTTGGGTCTGCACTTGGAGTTTAGAAGGACGAGGGGTAATCTCATTGTAACTTACAGATAACTGAGAGGCTTGGATTGAGTTACGTAAAGAAGGTATTTCTACGAGTATGAGAGACTAGGACCTGACGGCACAGCTTCAGTGAAGGGACGACCCTTCAGAACTGAAATGAGGAATTCTTTTTCAACCAGAGAATGGTCAATCTGTGGGACTCATTCTTGCAGGACAGGTAAATGAATGTATTTAAGGCAGAGATTGGTTCTTAATGAGTAAGGGAATCAAGGGTTAATGGGAGAAGACAGTAGAATAGGGTTGAGAAATATATCTGCCATGATCTGAATGATGGAGCAGACTTGATGAGCCAAATGGCCCAATTCTGCTCCCATATCTTGTAGTTGTGGGGAAGCTGTTATTCAATAAGTTATAGTCGGGCGCTTTGATAAGTTCAAGGTAATCATGCAGCAGCAACATGATTTTGTGAAATGAGGTAACACATGCTGTGGGTAAAAGTTGGATGTACTATATTTGTATTTTCAGAAGCATTTAATAAAGTGCACCATCAAAGATTTTGCGGAAAATAAAAGTGTGGAGGCTAGCATATTAACAGAGAAGGTTGGATTGCTAACAGGTAACAGAGCCATAAAATGCCTCTCTGATGAAGGGTCTAGGCCCGAAACGTCAGCTTTTGTGCTCCTGAGATGCTGCTTGGCCTGCTGTGTTCATCCAGCCTCACATTTTATTATCATAAAATGTTTATCAGGTTGAGAAAGTGCACTGAGTAATGTGCCACAGGGATCAGGGCTGAAGTTCAATTGTTTTCATCCAAATGATTGATATAAATTGTCGGGCTGAACATATGCTGACTGCACAAAGATAGGTAAGGAACAAAGTTGTAAAGAAGACAAAAGGATGATGCAGTGGGTTATTTACCGGTTAAGTGAGTGGTTGAAGATCTGGCAAATGGAGTATGACCTGCAAAATGTGAACTTGTCTATTTGGCAGGAAGAATAAAAAGGGAAGCCGAAAAACCAAAGAATTGCAAATGCTGGAAATGACGGGGGGAGAAACCTCAGAAATTGCTGGATAATGTCAGCATGTCAGGCAGCATCTGTACAGAGAAAGCAGTTAAGATTTTGGGTCCAATGACCCCTCTTCAGAATCGAAGAAAACATATATCTAAATAGCGATAGACAACATTGCTTGAGCGCCCTGTTCATGAATCATGTTATTTCTCACGAGGAGAATTGCTGGTTTGTTTTATGAGGAGAAGTTGAACAGGCCAGCCTTGTATCTACTTGAATTTAAGTCAGAAGTCACCCAACACCAGGTTGTAGTGCGTGTGATAATGGGAACTGCAAATGTTGGAGAATCCAAGATAATAAAATGTGAGGCTGGATGAACACAGCAGGCCCAGCAGCATCTCAGGAGCACAAAAGCTCCTGAGATGCTGCTAGGCCTGCTGTGTTCATCCAGCCTCACATTTTATTAACCATGTTGTAGTGCAGCAGGTTTATTTGAAATCACCAAGCTTTTGAAATTTTGTGATTTAAATAAACCTATTGGACTCTAACCTGGTGTTGTGTGACTTCTGACCTTGTCCACTCCTGTCCAACACCTGCACTTGCACGGCCTGCTGGAATTTCGAGT
The DNA here is from genome assembly GCF_030684315.1 of Stegostoma tigrinum. NCBI lineage: Eukaryota > Metazoa > Chordata > Chondrichthyes > Orectolobiformes > Stegostomatidae > Stegostoma > Stegostoma tigrinum. The sequence continues at coordinate 132,085,689 of NC_081357.1, read as the reverse complement.
AAGCGGTGACTTAATTGAAACACATAAGATCCTATGGAGTCTTGAAGGGGACATATTTCCTATTATGGGATAAACTAGTGGTCACTGTTGATAAATCAGGCATTACCCTGAAAAGATGGTGGAAGCCAAGTCCTTGAATTGTTTTTAGGCAGAAGTCGATTGTTTAACAAGAGTCTGAGGGTGAAAAATTATTAGTGGTCATTGAGAATGTGGATTTTAGCTTACAGTCAGATCAGTCATGATCCTACCGAATGGGGGATCAGACTTGAGACTCTGAATTGACTGTTCCTATTCCAAATTTGTACATTCTTTTCAAGCAGTCGTATAAGGGTGTGTGTATGGTCAATGAAGTTGATTTTTTTTATTGAAATGAAAGCTCGGCTGAATCAGGCTTAGATAGGACAAATTATTAAGGGCAAGAGGGTAAAAGCAAAATACTGCAGATGCTGAATGTTTTGAAATTAAAAACAGAAATGTTGGTATGCTGAAGTTAGGTATCATCTGTAGAGAGAAACTCATCTAATGTTTTACGTTGATGATCTTTCATCAAAACTCAAGTGGAACTTTAACTAACTGAGTACTGGAAAAGACTGGCGCCCATCATAAATAGGATTCCAAAAATTAGTGAAAAGGAGATAATGGGCAGAAAAGAGCTGACTGGTGATCAAAAAGCAATTTATGCCCAAAGGCAGGGAGCATTCTGATGAACTAAAAATAATTTATACTTCTCTTCACCAAGGAAGATGATGTTACCAAAACCATCTAAAAATGATACATTTCAGATGATGCATGGGCTCAAAATTGATGGAGGGGTTAGCATAAGGTTACGCTGGCTCAATTTTGAAATTGACATTCATCATAACCCTCCTTGATGCCAGACTAGTGCTGGAAAACTGAAGCAGTGTAAATGTTAATTCCAAAAAGGATATAAGAACACATCCAAACCCAGCATCTATAGGTTGACAATTTTAACCTTAGAGGTGGGAAAGCTTGAAGAATTGATAACATAGGAGAAAATTAGCAGTTGTTTGGACAAATGTCAATGAACTCAAGAGCAGTAGCATGGATCTCTGTGGTAATATTGTGTTTCATTAATTTGCTTAGTTTTTTTGAGGTCACGAGGTTGATGAGCTTTATTCAGTTTGTGTGATGATTTTCAAAAGGCATTTAATTAAGTAATTTGTCCACGATGTTAGAAAACATGGAATAATACAGCAAAATGATAAATATGAAATTGGTTGAATGACCGCAACCAGAGAAAGTTTAAGAGCTGTATATTATCTAAATAGGGAAAACTGCAGCACAGAGGAATTTGGGGTGGGTCCAGATGCATGAATCACAAAATGTAACAAGGAGGGCGAGTAAAACATTGGCCTGTATTTCAAAGGGAGTGGAGTAATAAAGACAGGGAAGTATGGCTAAAACTAGGCAAATCACACCTGGAAGACAGTGAATAGCTTTGATCATAGTTTTGATCATCCCTTATCTAACGAGAGAGATAGTGGCATTAGACTTTTGAGAAGATTTGTAGCTCAGGTTGAGGTTCTGGATGTGAGTTTGTTTGCTGAGGTGGAAGGTTAGTTTTCAGACGTTTCGTCACCATTCTAGGTAACATCATCAGTGAGCCTCCGACGAAGCGCTGGTGTTATGTCCCGCTTTCTATTTATTTGGTTAGGTTTCCTTGGGTTGGTGATGTCATTTCCTGTTCTTTTTCTCAGGGGATGGTAGATTGGCTCCAAGTCAATGTGTTTGTTGATGGAGTTCCGGTTGGAATGCCATGCTTCTAGGAATTCTCGTGCGTGTCTCTGTTTGGCTTGTCCTAGGATGGATGTGTTGTCCCAATCAAGGTGGTGTCCTTCCTTATCTGTATGTAAGGATACGAGTGGCATTAGAGGTAGTCTACGGAATGGTGACTAGTTTGATTTTTGAAGTGGAGGAATTTTCTTATGGGAAGTTGAATGTTGGACTTGAACTCATTGGAGTGTAGCAGAAAAGGAGGTAACCTTATCCAAATATACAAGATTCTTAGAGGACTTCACATGGTAGAAGCGGAAGGGTTGCTTTGCCTTGTGGAAGAGCTGAAGACCAGACGGCATAATCTCAGATTAAGGGTTTGCTCAATTAACAGAGAGATAATAAAGAATTCTTCTCTGACAGTCTTGAATCTTTGGAGTTCTTTACGGCAAAGAATTGTCAAGCCTGGATCATTGAGTATATTCGAGGCAGAGATGCAGTTAATTTCAGTAAGTAAATTAAGGGGCATGGGGAAAGGGCAGGAAAATGGACCGATAATGCCATTGAATTGTCAAGCAAACTCAATGGACTTTTTCTTTTGCCCCTACAATTTCTGGATTTCATGGCTTGACTTAATAGTGGTGTAATTTGAATCAGCCATATGACCTACTGTTTGTCCTGTTTATGGTGTTAATGAAGTGCTTATGGGAATAGCTAATAATTTACCAATAACTCTCACCTGCCAAAGAAAACCCACCAGGGCAGAGGTTTTGACTTGAAATTGTTAAAATCAGTATTGAATTTGGAAGACTGTACAGTGGCTAATCAAGAGATGATCCTATACTTTCGTATGTTGGGTTTCGTTAGATAGGTGACTAGGAAATCAGATTCTTGATGTGGTAGGAATGGAGGTGTTCATTTGGTCTGACCAGTTGAAGAACAACTGCTCATAATAGTAAGTTAAAAATAACAAACAGCAAATCCATGTACTAAAATAAGCAGAGGAAAAATAACAAGCATGTTGCTGTTTTGCTGCAAGAGTCTTTGGGAACTTGAGGGAGCAGAAGAATAAAAGGCAGGTGTTGCATCTTTTGCATGGGAAGTTTTTGTGTGAGAATGTGAGGGAGTATTAGGGTTGATAGAGATGTGGACTAGAATGTTCCTACACAATGCTGAAAGAGATTGGTGGCGAGGTGGCAACTTCAGAGGATGTGCTTGGTAACACAGAAATGAGGAGGATTATCCATTGACATTGAGGGTGCCACAACTCGAAGTCACGGAAACCCCAGGTGATTTTCTTCACTCTCACCCCATTTCACACGTCCATCTGTTAATCATTAGAATCTATATTTATATACTATTCAAAAACTTGCTTAATGAAATTTGATTTTTGCTAATTGACAATTGACTTCTATCATCAGGCTGGACTGTAAGTTTTGACAAATTAAAATCGCCAAAAAGACCAACGTGTAATTGTTAGTGTCACGCTATGAATTATAGTTAACAAGATGTAGAGCTGGATGAACACAGCAGGCCAAGCAACATCTTAGGAGCACCAAAGCTGACGTGTCGGGCCTAGACCCTTTATCAGAAATGGGGGAGGGGAAGGGGGTTCTGAAATAAATAGGGAGAGAGGCAGAGGTGGATTGAAGATGGACAGAAGAAAAGATAGGTGGAGAGGAGACAGACAGTCGAAGAGGCGGGGATGGAGCCAGTAAAGGTGAGTGTAGGTGAGGAGGTAGGCAGGAGATAGGTCAGTCCAGGGAGGACAGACAGGTCAAGGGGCGGGATGAGGTTAGTAAGTAGGAAATGGGGGTGTGGCTTCAGATGGGAGGAGGGGATAGGTGAGAGGAAGAACAGGTTAGGGAGACCGGGACAAGCTGGGCTGGTTTTGAGATGGGTTCGGGGGAGGGGAGATTTTGAAGCTTGTGAAATCCACTTTGATACCATTGGACTGCAGGGTTCCTAAGTGGAATATGAGTTGCTGTTCCTGCAACCTTCGGGTGGCATCGTTATGGCACTACAGCGGGCCCAGGATGACATGTCATCTAAGGAATGGGAGGGGGAGTTGAGATGGTTCATGACTGGGAGGTGCAATTGTTTACTGCAAACCGAGCGTAGGCGTGGTCCCCAAGCCTCCGCTTGGTTTCCCTGATGTTGAGGGCGTTCTCAACCACTGCGGGGTGGAGGGGGCATATGTTGTGGTCCTGGAAAAATGACACCTCCTCTCCAACACGTCTCTCACCTTCCTGGACCTCTGTCTCCATCTCGGGCAACCACCTAGAAACCGATACCCATTTCAAGCCCATCGACTCCCACAGCTACTGAGAATATACCGCCCATCCACCTTCCTGCAAAATTGCCATCCCCTATTGCCAATTCCTTCGCCTCCGCCACATCTGCTCCCAGGATGAGGCATTCCACTCCCATACATCTACATCCCAATCTGCAACTCCCCCCACGCCCCACCCCCCCCCCCACCCCACAACCCCAGGCAGTGCTCGAGAACGCCCTCGACCGTGTCTCCCGCATTTCCCGCTACTCATCCCTCACACTCCATCCCCACAATAACAGCCATAAAAAAATCCCCCTCGTCCTCATGTACCATCCCATCAACCTCCAAATCCAAAGCATTATCCTCCGACACTTCTGCCATCTGCAATCTGACCCCACCACCAAAGACATTCCCCCCCACCCCCCTGCCTTGTCTGCTTTCTGGAGGGTCCACAACCACTCCCTCTGTGACTCCCTTGTCCACTCCACACTCCCCTCCAGCCCCACCACACCTGGCACTTTTCCCTGCAATCGCAGAAAGTGCTGCAAATGTCCCCACCCCTCTCCCCTCACCTCCATCCCAGGCCCCAAGAAGACTTTCCACATCAAGCAGATGTTCACTTGCACATCTGCTAATGTGGTATACTGCATCCGGTGTACCTGTTGTGGCCTCCTCTACATTGGGGAAACAAGTGGAGGCTTGGGGACTGCTTTGCGGAACACCTACGTTAGATTCGCAACAAACAACTGCACCTCCCAGTCGCAAACCATTTCAATTCCCCCTCCCATTCCTCAGACGACATGTCCATCCTGGGCCTCCTGCAGTGCCACAATGATGTCACCCGAAGGTTGCAGAAACAGCAACTCATAGTCCGCTTGGGAACCCTACAGCCCAATGGTACCAATGTGGATTGCAGAAGCTTCAAAATCTTCCCTCCCGCTACATCATCCCAAAACCAGCCCAGCTCATCCCTGCCTCCCCGACCTGTTCTTCCTTTCACCTATCCCCTCCGTCCACATGAAGCTGCACCCCCTTTTCCGACCTATTAACCTCATCCCACCCCCTTAACCTGTCTGCCCTCCCTGGACTGACCTATCTCCTCCCGACCTGCACTCACATCCTCACCTCTTTAACTTGTCTGCCTCCTTTCCACCTATCTTACCCTCCATCCATCTTCAATCTGCCTCCCTCTCTCTCCCTATTTATTTCAGAATCCCCTTCCCCCTCCCCCTTTTCTGAAGAAGGGTCTAGGCCTGAAACGTCAGCTTTCCTGTTCGTCTGATGCTGCTTGGCCTGCTGTGTTCATCCAGCTCTACACCTTGTTATCTCGGATTCTCCAACATCTGCAGTTCCTGTTATCTGTGACTTATAGTGTTATGTTTTTTCTCAAGTACCAATTCCCTAGATGGCCAAGTAGCTCAGTTGCCTAGGCAGATAACCTGTAGGTCAAAGTAACGTCAACGACAGAGGGTTCAGTCTTTATTTTGGCTGGGCTTATTACCCGCCACCTCACTCCACCTTTTAATAACAAAGTAATTCTCTTGTGGTGCTCATGATAAGGTCACAACGTGTCGGAGCAGAAGTAGCCTCTTCAGCTCATTGAGTCTTCTTCATTCCATGAGCTGATGGCTGATCAGATGATCTTCAGTAGAGTTGATTTAAAAATCAACTTGGTACACAATGAAAAGAGGCTCTTCAGCTGATCGTATCCAAGCATGTTATTAAACGCCTGACAACTCTGATTTTCCAGCACTTGGTCCATATCTTTTATGCGATGGTCCTTCAGATGTTCACCTGAACAACTTTTAAGTGTTCTGCCATTGCTTTCAGGAAGTGTATTTCAGATAACCACCACCTTCTGAGTGAAATAATTCTTCCTTAAATCCCGTATAAACTTCCCATTCTATGGCCCGCTGGTTGTTAGCACTGTACTAATAGGTTCTTCCTATCTATTCGCCTCAATTTTATAAACCTCAGTTCAGGTCCGAGCTCAGCCTTCTCTGTCATGAGGAAAACACCCCCAGTCTGTCTCGTCTTTTTCCATAACTTAAAAGATTCCAGCCTGGGCAAAATCCTGGTAAACCTCCTGTGCCATCTCGAGTGCAATTGCATCCTTTCTCTTGTTCAGCGACTAGGACTGCACGTAGTATTCCAGCTGCGGCTTAACTACATGTTATAAATATCCTGTTAACCTTCTTAACCAACTTATCCACATGCTTTTTTTCGGGAAAGGGTCTAGGCCTGAAACATCAGCTTTCCTGCTCCTCTGATGCTGCATTGCCTGCTGTGTTCATCCAGCTCTACACCTTGCTATCTCAGATTGTCCAGCATCTGCAGTTCCGACTATGTCTATCCACATGTCCTGTTGCTTTTAAGGATCTGTCGATGTACACAGAGGTCCCTCTGGGCTGTATTTCCAGGGGTCCCACCATTCATCATCCACACGCTTGTCTGGTTAGTCCCACCAAAATGCATCATCTATACTTTTCAAGATTAAATTCCATTTATTGTTGTTCAGCCCATCTGGCCAACCCATCTGTTATCATCCTCTGTTCCACAACATTTCTCCTTGCCATTTACACCACCAGCTTTTGTGTTATCAATGAACATGTTGAGCAAACCTCTTAGACGTGTGTTGAGCACGAATGTGCACAACAAGCAGCGAGAGACCCAGCACCTCTGAATAGCCACAAGACACAGGCTTCCACTTGCAAAAACAATCTTCAATCACCACGCTCTGCGTCCTACCAATAAACTAATTTTTTGCATCCCATTTGCCAAATTGCTTTGGATACCATGAAGTCTTATCTCTTGACCAGTCTCTCTCAAAACATTTAAGTCAGTGCATCACCTGCACTGGCCTCATCAACATGCTGAGTCACTTCCTCAATAAGCTCAAATCTAACCGGTCAGACATAATCTACCCCTGACAAAACTGTTAATTATCATTGATTAATCCTTACTTCTCCAATTGGAGATTAATTCTATCCCTCCGAAGATTTTCCAAAAAGAGTCCCTCACTCATCTATAGTTTTAATCCCTACCACCCTTGAATAATGATACTACATTAACTCTCCTTTTCATCCTTGTTTCAGCTTCTAGAGAAGATTGTAAAATTAATCTTGACACTCCTGCAATCTTGCCTCTTTAACAGCCTGAGATACATTGGGCTTGACAATTTGTTCAATTTTTAGGCGCACTAAGACCTCTAATACTACTTCCCCCGGAATTGCAATGTGTTCAAATACATCACAGTCCCGATTTCTATACCTATGCCATGTTTCTCTATAGTGAATACAGATGCAAAGTACCCATGTCTAACCTCACTGCCATCTTCTGGCTCCACAAAGTTTGCACTTTGGTCCTTAATGAGCCCTGCTCTTTCCCTGGTTATCCTCTTGCCCTAAGCATATTTGCCTTTGGACTTTATTTTACCCACGAGTGTTTCTTCACGTGCCCTCTTCACTTTGCTAATTTTTCTTTTAAGTACCTCTTTTGCTTTCAATATACCTCTTGGGCTTCAGTCGTTTTGAGCCCTCGGTATATACAATAAGCTAGCTTTCCTTTCCTTATCCAATCTTGTATAATCATCAACATCTAGGGTTCTGTGAACTCGTTTCTCCTATCCTTGATCTTCATGTTGAACCTGCATTTCCTATTTCAAGACCTCCCATTGCTAAGATTAAGATTTTTGTCCAAGTTTCTACTCTGAATCCACTTTGGTCAGGACCTGTTTTATTATACTAGAATCAACCTTTCCCCTATACTGAGCCTTTGCTTTAGGTTTGTTCGAATACTTTTAATTAGAAGAAAATATCAATAGGTTTAATGCTTTTTATTCAATTGTCACTGAAGGCTGTGAAAAGTAACTGTCTAACACAGTCCTTGTGGAACTCCATGATAGTGTGTTATTAATTATTTATACAACTAAAATCTACCATTAATTCTATAAGATTCCGTGACAATACTTAACTGCCTTGTGTGAAGTATTTAATAATGTCTGTCTGTAACTGATGCTACATTAGTAAATCTGATAAATTGCTCTGAGACACAACCAAGTTGGTAAAATAGTACCTTTTCCAGAAGCCTTGTTGATATTTACTGGTAAATTTTTTCTCTGGATATTTTTATCAACATGTTCATGGAGTTTTTGATTGTTTCCAGGGACCTGCATGTTGCCAATATTTATAAAGGACATAAAGTCAAAGCAGTGTCATTACAGATTCATTAGCTTCATTAATTGGAAATTAGCATCTTTTTCTTAAATTCATTCATGGGATGTGGGAGTCACTGGCTGGGTCAATACCGATTTCTAGTTGCCCTTGAGAAGGTCGTGGTGAACTGCCCTCGAATTGCTGCATTCCATGCACTACAGCCAGACCCATGATGCCGTTAGTGAGGGAGCCCCAGGATTTTGACCCAGCAACATGAAAAAGAACTGCAACATGTTTCCAAGTCAGGGTGTGAAAAGCTTACAGGGAACATTCAGATGCTGGTGTTCTCACGTATCTGCGGTCCTTCTTCAAAATCCATGTGGTTTGGAAGGCACTGTCTAAGGAGCCTTGGTGACTTTGAACAGTGCATCTTGCAGGTTCTGCACGTTGTTGATATTAAGCACTGGTAGTGGAGGTGCTTGGTGTCAATATTTGCATGTTACTGTTTGGTGAATACTGTTAAATCCAGCAATCTCTTTTTTATTAAATCTTTGAAGTTGATCATCAAATTATTAACTTCTCTGCACCCAAATTTTGTATCAGTGATAATAGGTACTGCAGATGCTGGAGAATCCAAGATAATAAAATGTGAGGCTGAATGAACACAGCAGGCCAAGCAGCATCTCAGGAGCACAAAGGCTGACGTTTTGGGCCTAGACCCTCCGAAACGTCAGCTTTTGTGCTCCTGAGATGCTGTTGGGCCTGCTGTGTTCATCCAGCCTCACATTTTATTATCTTGCACCCAAATTTTAATGCCTTTCGAAATGGGCACTAGTACTGAAATTTGTAGGACATTTATTTTCCTTGAAATTGGCAGAGTTTTGAAAAAGTTGGGTCAGAAGGGAAGATGGTATCTTAATGGTCTTGTCACTGAATTAGTAATCCAGAAGCCCGGTTAATGGTTTGAGAACATAGGTTGAAGAAAGTTAATGCAATTTAAACTTAATTAGTTCTTAACAATGTCCTTTGGCGAATATCACCCATCCTTACCTGGTTTGGCCTGTGTGAGTGACAACCCACAATAATATGGTAGTAAACTCTTGCTGCCACTTACGTGTCCTCGTAAAGGACTCAGTTCAAGGATATTTCAGGATGGGCATCACATTCTGGCTTTACCTGAAACTTATGAAAGTTTTTCTTATAAAACCTGTAAAGGGATAATTTCTCTTTTCAGTTACCTCTACATAATGTTTTAGGTGGATTACGACAGAGTTAACTCTGATTATTATGAATCAAAAGTGAGCCCAAATGCATTTAATGAATTGAAGAGGGAAAATAGACTGTTTTGCAAAGATTTTTAGTCAGTTCTTTTAACTAAACTATCACTTGATAGAGTGCTCTTACAGAATAACATCAGCATCAACATAATGTATGAAAAGTGAACTCTTAACAATCTGAGGAGCCTCTTCTGTTAATATGCACAGTTCTTATTTTTGCATAATTTGTGTTCTTCTTGTCTAGAATTAACTTGTAAAGACAAATGAAATCATAATGTAGTAAGAAATAGGAGGGCGACTGGCCATTTGGCCCCTTCAGTTATTCAGTAAGATTATCGCTGATGTGATTGTAGCCTTATGCACTTTATTGCCAGTCCCTGAATAACCCTTTCCTTTCTTGCAAATAGGGGCTCTGGAAACAATTGAATAACAGTGGTCCTGTTGAAAATAGTTGGTTTGTTTGAAATTAACGTTGCCTTTTTAAAAATAAAATATATCCATGATTTAAAATTCATGTGAATCTGTATTCCTAGTTTTTAAAATAACATGCCTAATTGCAATGTTTTTTTTTCACAGGCTATGCCTGTCGCCATTTCACAGTTTCTTCAATTATGATGGGTATGTATTTTCAACAAGAGTGTCATGAGGGAACTGTATGCAACTTGCCTTTTCTTTTCTTATGTTCAAACTTGACTATTTGCAGCCTAAAACGTTGCCTCTTATAAATAGCCAGTGTAAGTAATTTTTCCATTTTCTATCAATATAAAATATTCATGTATGTTAGGGAAAATACTGTACTAAAATCTACAAAACTGAATTCCCAGTTAAAATGCTTAAAAAATTATTGAGCCGAACTTATTTTCACCCGTTATTATAGATCACAGTCTGTTGATGATAATCGGTCATCAGACTGAAATATGAATCGGACCAATTTCTCACAGACAGTTAAATGGGTAATTTGCAGAAGCGAAAGAGGTTTTTGTTTTAATACTATGTGAAGGAATAATAAGTTTACAAAAAAACTGGTGTTTGTTTAGTATCTTTCCCAACCACAAGACATTCCAAAACGCTTCATGGTCAACTAAAAGCAAAGTCCAGTGAACTATTCCCGGAGTTTTTGTTGTAATAGAATAAAGCAGTTTACTGTATCACTATGAAATATAAACCTTGTCCTTTTATAGATGCAATGCAGTTTTATCATAGATGCTTCACTTCAAAAGTGCTACAAATATAATACGTGCACTGTATCAAAATGACTCAACCGTAACTAAAGAACTAAAAGCCGGAGCTGAGACAGCCTTATTTTAGTTTCTTTTACTTGTACCAGAAATCCATTTGAAAAATCATGTTCAGAGTTCCGTTATTTTCAGTTATATTGTAATGACTTGTATTTTACGATGGTTGATTCCTCCAGCACATCATCTTCACGTAACAGGCATTTTCTTGTGATTGCAAATGTCTTACTTAATTCTGGCATTGCAAATATTCATAAATTCAAAGGAAATTGCTGAGAATTTTAACTCGCATTGTCCGGAAACCAAGATTCCAATTTGTCTAGATTATGGGCTGGATTGTAATTGAACAATCTACAACCTAATCTCAATCAATTGGAAGATAACCATGATTGTGGTAAATTCCTAATCAGTAGCGCAGCGTGGTCTGGTAGAAGTTGGGACAATGGCTGTTTTTCTGTTTGAAAATCCGGGAAGAAAAGACTGAATGTATCCAAAAATGAATAGCCCTGACAAATTTGCCACAGTGATTGAAAGTTATGTTCCATAATTTGAATGGGACTGCAGCTGCCAAAAATCCCTTTTGATGATAAGGACTCTTAATTGATTGTTGTGATTCCAATTTTAATGTAATTTGTTCAGAAAAGTCCACTCATTGCTGCTCTTGACCTAGTCATAGAACATAGAACATTACAGCCCTTTGGCCTTTGATGTTGTGCTGACCTGTCATAGCAATCTGAAGCCCATCTAACCTACACTACTCCATTTACGTCCATATGCTTGTCCAATGACGACTTAAATGTACTTAAAGTTGGCGAATCTACTACCGTTGCAGGCAAAGCGTTCCATTCCCTTACTACTCTCTGAGTAAAGAAACTACCTCTGACATCTGTCCTATATCTTTCACCCCTCAATTTCAAGCTATGCCACCTCGTGCTCGCCGTCACCATCCTAGGAAAAAGGCTCTCCCTGTCCACCCGATGTAACCCTCTGATTATTTTATATGTCTCAATTAAGTCACCTCTCAACCTTCTTCTCTCTCAGGAAAACATCCTCAAGTCCCTCAGCCTTTCCTCGTAAGACCTTCCCTCCATACCAGGCAACATCCTAATAAATCTCCTCTGCACCCTTTCCAAAGCTTCCAAATCCTTTTTATCATGCGGTGACCAGAACTGTACGCAATACTCCAAGTGCGGCTGCACCAGAGTTTTGTACAGCTGCGGCATAGTCGTCAGAGTATCTACAATAGTTTGTACCGCTTGCTTCAGGAAAACATTTACACTCCTATCTCGTTATGCTGTGGGCACTCCCTTTCGCTCACCAAACGTGATAGCAATCCTGAGTAGTTTTTGATTTGCGAACACACGAGGTAGAGAGAGAGTTGTTTTGTCTTTTGCATTTTTAATAAAAAGCTGGTACTTTTTGCTAACTTCCTTACAGAGCGGACTCATGTTAACTGTGAAATTACAGGTGATGTTGCAGTTGTGCGATTTAATACTCCAGATTCTAAGGTAATAGCTTATTTTATCTTGTTGGTATCATTTTGTTGATGCTGATATTGAATGCGTAGAACAATCCATGTGTCTGTTTTAATGAACAGTAAAGGAAATATGCATTTGTTTAGCCAATTGCATGTTACTGACTCGCAAAGCATACTTCAACAATATACATCATCATGCTGATTATTGACTCTTGAGTCAAAAAGACAATTCCTTTAAAGTTCAGCAATATTGAAGTCAAGTAAGAATTACAAGCCCAACATTAAACTAGCATTTGAATGAATGTTAGATCAAGGGCCGTGTCAAAATTTGATGTTTGGAGAATCAAGGCAGAGGAGAAGTCCCCCACTGGATACAGTAATACCAAAATGATGGAAGATTGTTGTGCTTGTTGGAGACCAACCATTTCAGCCACAGGAGTTCTTTAGGATAGTTTCCTTGGCTCAGCTATCTTCAGGTCACTAATCTGATATCCAAAATAAGACAAGATGTGGAGTGTTCTCTGATTATTGCGCATTAACAATTCTTGAATATCCAAGTAGTCTCTGTCCTTGGCAGCGACACTCGAACAACATCGAGATGAGGTCTAATGATAGAAAGTAACGTTTTGTACCAACCAAGTGGGAGGCAATAATCATCTCCAGTGGAGAGATTCTGGTTTCTCTTTAACATGCCATAGGTGAATTCCACCCCCCGCCCACCGCCTCCAATCATCAATAGCCTCAGTTAGCATTGACAGGAAGCTGAATCAAACCAGTCACCTAAATAGTGCACCTACAAGACATTTCACAGTTTCTCATTCAAAATCTTACATTGCGATCCCTGACAGTTTTGAGTGGGTGCCTGGGCCACTCCCAGTGTTGCAACTCATACTGCATTCTTGAGGGCATTTAGGGCCATAGAGTCACACAGCACAGAAACAGATCCTTCAGTCTCATTCATCCATGCTGACCAGATATCTTAATCTGGCCTACTCCCATTTTCCAGCATTTGGCCCACATCCCTTTAAACCCTTCCCAATCATCTACCCATTCAGAGGCTTTTCAAATGTTTTCGATTTAATGTTTTAGAAAGATTTAGACAGTTTTGAACAGTGGTCCAGGAAATGGCTGATGAAATTCAATGTGAGTAAATGTGAGGTTTTGCACTTTGGAAAAAAGAATACAGGCATGGACTATTTTCTAAACGGTGAGAAAATTCGCAAATCAGAAATGCCAAGGGATCTGGGAGTGTTGGTCCAGGATTCTCTAAAGGTTAACTTGCAGGTAGATTCCATGATTAAGAAAGCGAATGTAATGTTGTCGTTTATCTCCAAGAGGGTTGGAATATAAAAGCAGCGATTTGCTTCTGAGGCTTTATAAGGCTCTAGTTAGGCCCCATTTAGAATACTTTGTCCAATTTTGGGCCGCACACCTCAGGAAGGACATATTTGCCCAGGAGCATCTCCAGCTGACACGGATGATCCCTGGAATGGTAGGTTTAGCATATGATGAACGGCTAAGGATCCTGGGATTGTGCTCATTAGAGTTTAGAAGGTTGAGGGGAGATCTAATAGAAACTTACAAGATAATGCATGGCTTATAAGGGGTGCACACTAGGAAGTTGTTTCCGTTAGGCGGGGAGACTAGGACCCGTGGGCACAGCCTTAAAATTAGAGGAGGTAAATTTAAAACTGAAATGAGACGACATTTTTTCAGCCAGAGAGTGGTGGGCTTGTGGAATTCATTGCCACAGAGTGCAGCGGAGTCCGGGACGTTGGATGCCTTCAAAGCAGAGATGGACAAATTCTTGATCTCAAAAGGAATCAAGGGCTACGGGGAGAGTTCAGGGAAGTGGTGTTGAAACGCCCATCAGCCATGATTTAAATGACGGAGTGGACTTGATGGGCCGAATGGCCTTCCTTCCACTCCTGTGTCTTATGGCCTTATGTTGTAGTTGTACTCTGCCACTTGCTCGGATAGCTCGTTCCCTACACAGGCCACCCACGGTGTGAAAAATTACCCCTCAGGTCCCTTTTAAATATTTTTTCTCTTACCTTAAACCTATGCCCTCTAGTTTTGGACTTGCCCGCTCCAGGGAAAAAGACCTCAGCTAATTCGTTATCCATGTTGCTCATGATTTTATAAATTTGTATAAAGCCACCCCTCAGCCTCCAATGCTGTCGGAGGAAAAAGCCCCAGCTTACTCTTCTCCCAAGAACTCAAACCTTCCAGTCCCGGCAACATCCTTGTAAATCTTTCCTGCACCCTCTCAAGTTTAAGAACATCCTTCCCAAAGAAGGATGCCCAGAATTGTAGATAACAAAGTGTGGAGCTGTCTGAACACAGCAGGCCAAACAGCATCTTAGGAGCAGAAAAGCTGATGTTTCGGGCCTACACTCTTCATCAGAAAAAATTGTACATGGTGCTGTAAAAGAGGACTCACCAAAGACCTGTACAGCTGCAAAATGACATTCTACCTCCTATACTCACTGTTTTGACCAATGAAGGTTAGCTTGCCAAATGCCATCTTCACTACCCTATCCACTTGTGATTCCACTTTCAAGGAACTTTGCACCTGCACTTGTAGGTCTCCATTGTTCGGCAACACTCCCCGTGACCTTACCGTTAACTGTAAAAGTCCTCTCCTGGTTTCTCTTACCCGAATGCAACACCTGTCTGTTATCTAAATTTAAACATCATCGATCACTATGCTTGTTGGCCCTGCTGATCGAGGTCCCATTGTGTTCTGAGATAACCTTCTTCTCTACGCACTACACCTCCAATTTTGGTGTCATCTGCAAGCTGAGCAACCATTCCACTTCTACCCATATCCAAATCATTTGCATACATGACGAAAAGCAGTGGACCCAGTACTGATCTTTGGCTACACAGCTGGTCACAGGCCTCCAGCTCAAAAACCAATCCCCTCTCACCACCTTCTGTCTCCTACCTTCAACATAGTTTTTATCGAATTGGCTAGCTCCCCTGAATTCCGTATGATTATTAGCTTACTAGCCAGCCTATCTTGCGCAGTCTTGTCAAACGCTTCATTGAAGTCCGTATCAACAACACCTACTGCTCTGTTTTCCTCAATCTTCTTTGTCATCCCTTCAAAAAACTCAATCAAGTTAGTGAAATTATTTTCAAAGGTGCTGGTAAAAGCCTGTGTAATACTTGATATGTTTCCACATTATATGATTCCTACATTGAAGTTCAAAAAGGAAAAGTCTGCTGATTACATGCATCTTGACTCCCAAATGTGTTATTGGCAAAAGACCAACTAATATTATTACCAGTGATAAATGTCCTTCCTTTAAGATGGAAGCGATACCTTATTCTTTCGCTGCCTCAAACACAAACTTTGTATTCGAAATTAAGGATTGTGCTTTTCAGAAAAATAGTGTAATTTGGTTTCCTTTTGATGCTGTGTAGGTTAACACCCTGTCTAAAAAGCTACAATCGGAGTTTACTGAGGTGATGAATGAAGTTTGGGCAAATGACGGTGTTCGAAGTGCTGTTCTTATTTCATCAAAACCAGGCTGTTTCATTGCTGGTGCTGACATCAAGTAGGTTGCATTTTGAAATATAGTTTTGGAATTCAGCTTCAGTGTAAAGTGTGCTTTATATTGAGTATTATTTGTGTATGATCCTCCTTACTTAAAGGGAGATGCAGAAGCAGTAGTGTTCAGGTTCACAAATCTTTATTTGCCGTGTAGGTTTAATTTCTTAGGGTCTTCCCTAATTGTCCCTTGATCTGAGCAGCTTGTTCAGACCACCTTAGAGGGAAGTTAAGAGTCAACCATATTGCTAGAGGACTGAAAGACCATCACTGATCTGATTACTTGTTATTCTTGCCTACCCCGGGTAAAATAATTCCCAGAATCTAACTGGTGCGGCTGCCTTGCAGAACCAACAAACCAAGCTGAAGTAAATTAGGATCGTGCTGTGATCCTGCCTCTTTGGGTAAGGCTTGTGATTAAGCATTTGGAGATTTTAAAGTTGACTTTCAAGTTAGTTTTCCCATCACTTTTTTCATCTCCAGGCCCATTGCACACAGTTGTTCTTGGTAGATGATACAGTGATGTCTGTTGATTTCCTGAGGCACTGATTGGAGCATCTGGCTGACAAATCATTTGTGCTTCCCTCTCATGGTCGGAGCTTCATTGATTCACAGACCACAAATTTCACCAGCATGTGCCACTTTGTTAAAATGTCTTCCGTAATTGGTTCTACCTTCATTCATTGGGCAGTGATCAAGAGGTGTTCAACAGTTTCTAAAGTTGTTTTAACTCCTCATATGAGGATTACCAGTTGGGTTGTCTCATACATGTCAGTACTGTTATCAAATCTTAAACTTTAAAAGTGACACACGTGAAGTTTTGTGATCAGGACAATAAATGTTGGATATTTGGTTCTCTACTCTCTGAGTGATTGTTTGTTTGATATCAAAAGCTTGTTTCCTGTACGAACATATGTTTACTAGAGCGTGCCACAGATATAAATGTGTGTCTCACCGAGTTACCATTGGACAATGGCTTCCCTGTCTTTGCTGTTATTTCAGCAATCAGGAAACTGCTTTTGATGCTCAACTTTTTGGTTTGCAGCTTTGAAGAATGATTGTTGGCAAACAAGGTGCTGGTTCACTGAGTTCCTTCAATTCATTCTCACCTGACCTTTGAGGCTGTCAAAATTGTCAACATAGTTTGTACAATGATGCCGTTTGATATGGTACTCGTTAAAAACTTCTTTCTCCTGACATATCAAATGTAATTGATCTTCATTGTGCTCCATAGCAAAATAGTTATTACTGCGAGAACCTTTTGAAAGCAGGGCTTTCATTGTAGCTGTCTCTCCAAATGAAGTCTGCATCCTCCATAGAACGTTACAGCACAGTACAGGCCCTTCGGCCCTCAATGTTGTGCTGACCTGTCATACCGACCTCAAGCTCATCTAACCTACACTATTCCATGTACGTCCATATGCTTATCCAATGACGACTTAAATGTACCTAAAGTTGGCAAATCTACTACCGTTGCAGGCAAAGCATTCCATTCCCTTACTACTCTCTGAGTAAAGAAACTACCTCTGACATCTGTCCTATATCTTTCACCCCTCAATTTAAAGCTATGCCCCCTCGTGCTCGCCGTCACCATCCTCGGAAAAAGGCCCCCCAATTCACCCTATCTAACCCTCTGATTATTTTATATGTT
This sequence comes from Stegostoma tigrinum, assembly GCF_030684315.1. NCBI lineage: Eukaryota > Metazoa > Chordata > Chondrichthyes > Orectolobiformes > Stegostomatidae > Stegostoma > Stegostoma tigrinum. Next base: position 132,068,327 of record NC_081357.1, on the reverse strand, counting down.
TCAATTAAGTCACCTCTCAACCTTCTTCTCTCTAACGAAAACAGCCTCAAGTCCCTCAGCCTTTCCTCGTAAGACCTTCCCTCCATACCAGGCAACATGCTAGTAAATCTCCTCTGCACCCTTTCCAAAGCTTCCAAATCCTTTTTATAATGCGGTGACCAGAACTGTACACAATACTCCAAGTGCGGCCGCACCAGAGTTTTGTACAGCTGCAGCATAACCTAATGGTTCGCGAACTCGATCCCTCTGTTAATAAAAGCTAAAACACTGTATGCCCTCTTAACAGCCCTGTCAACCTGGGTGGCAACGTTCAAGGATCTGTGTACATGGACACCGAGATCTCTCTGCTCATCTACACTACCAAGAATCTTACCATTAGCCCTGTACTTTGCCTTCCGGTTACTCCTACCAAAGTGCATCACCTCACACTTGTCTGCATTAAACTCCATTTGCCACCTCTCAGCCCAGCTCTGCAGCTTATCTATGTCTCTCTGCAACCTAGAGCATCCTTCGTCACTATCCACAACTCCACCGACCTTAGTGTCGTCTGCAAATTTTAACCCATCCTTCTACGCCCTCATCCAGGTCATTTATAAAAATGACAAACAACGGACCCAACAACGACCCTTGCGGCACACCACTAGTAACTGGTCTCCAGGATGAACATTTCCCATCAACCACCACCCTCTGTCTTCTTTCAGCAAGCCAATTTCCAATCCAAACTGCTATATCTCCCACAATCCCACTCCTTATTCCCCCGCATTTTGTACAATAGCCTATTGTGGGGAATCTTACTGAACGCCTTGCTGAAATCCATATACACCACATCAACCTGTTTACTCTCATCTACCTGTTTGGTCACCTTCTCAAAGAACTCAATCAGGTTTGTGAGGCATGACCTACACTTCACAAAAACGTGCTGACTCTCCCTAATCAATTTATTCTTTTCGAAATGATTATAAGTCGTCTCCCTTATAACCTTTTCCAACACTTTACCAACAACTGAGGTAAGGCTCACTGGTCTATAATTACCAGGGTTGTCTCTACTCCGCTTCTTGAACATGGGAACCACATTTGCTGTGCTCTAGTCGTCTGGCACTATTCCTGTAGACAATGACGAGTTAAAGATCAATGCCAAAGGCTCGGCAATCCCCTCCCTGGCTTCCCAGAGAATCCGAGGATTATTCCCATCCAGCCCAGGGGACTTATCTATTTTCACACTCTGTAGGATTTCTATTATCTCTTCCATGTGAACCTCAGTCCCACCTAGCCTAGTAGCCTGGGTCTTAGTATTCTCCTCGACAACATTGTCGTTTTTTAGAGTACCTTTAACTGCCATCACCCCGACGATGGACCTGGTCAGGCAGCACTAAGTACACGCATGCATTCCAGGGTGGAGCATTGGACCTGAGCCTCGGAATCTGCTACCCTCCACCCTAGAATTTCGCCCCATTTGGACCTGATTGTGCACCCACTATTGCTAATCCATTGCCTTTCCTCACCCCCATTTATTCATCTCAAAACATCCCATGCTATGAAAATTGAATATGGTTGGCATTTTCATTCTCATACCTTTTCATTGATTGAAGGTCTTGCAGTCAGGGACTCCTTCTCACCCATGTTTACTGTTGACTGACTAGTAACCTGATCAGCAGTGAATGTTGCTGGGAGGAAATAAAAGATCTGATTAGCTGAGCAGCTTTGCAGCATTTGTCAAAGACAACCTTCTGTTTACATCCACTTAGATTTGGGACTTGGATAAAGGCCCGTGTATGGGCCAGATCCACAGCTTGTTGGACAATGCTGGTTTAGAACGTCATGGAAGATTTCACAAAACTATACCCAGAAATGGGTATTTTCTGAAGCAAGGTCCCAACCCGAAATGTCAGCTTTCCTACACCTCTGCTGCCTGGCCTGCAGTTTTCCTCCGGCTCCACACTGTGTTATCTCTTCACCATTACTTTCTCTTTTTTGCTTGTGTTTTTGGTGTTTCTAACTTATTGAATTATTTCCGACCATGAACCCTGACTTGCTTTCCCTGGTGCTGATTTCAAAGAATTTGTGAAATTTACTTCATCCTTTCTGATATGATTAACTTAGAGGGAATCTGCTTGGCTTGTTGTGTAATTTTTGGAACTAGAGAAAAATCAAAACATTTACCTCAACTAACAGGAAGGATCGTGTAGCTGGATTAAACAGTTAGTCACACAGTCAAAGAGATGACTTAGCTTCTTAGTTGATCAGAATAAAACTTTTATAATTTTGCAAATGTCCATAGGATTATTGTGCTCATGTTCACTGAGAGCAAATGAGTGTGTAAATAGTGCAAGTGGTGAATGGTGTTCCGATCAAATAGCTACTCAGGATACAGTAGTCTCCTTCATCAAACCTCTGCCACTGCAGTTATTATTTATATTTTCATGACCAATATAAAGTGGCTACAGTGTGTACTGCAGCAAATTGCCAAGCGTGCTTTGTCAGAATCTCCCAGACCCAAGATCTGTATTATCGAGGAGAACTGGAAAAGTCCTCTCTTTGCATTTCCGTTTGAGGTCGTACGTTTTCTGAACTGTTCAGCCATTGCACCTGAATCAAATTTCTGGAATTTTTTCACAATGTGGGACCCCATCATTCCAATCGCTACAATGGCTGCAGCCATATTTGTTTTAGAAATTGTCATATATGAACTTTACTTTTATTTGCAGTATGATAGAGGAATGTAAATCTGTGGAAGAAGTGACACGTTTATCTCAGGAGGGGCAGAAAATGTTTCAGAAGATTGAAGAATCGAACAAACCTGTTGTAGCAGCTATCAATGGTTCCTGCCTTGGAGGTGGTCTTGAGGTATGATACAGAGACAAATTTCAGCTTGAAATGTGTGTGGATGTGAGTTTATTCGCTGAGCTAGAAGGTTTGTTCCCAGACAATCAGTCACCATTCTAGGTAACATCATCAGTGAACCTCCAGTGAAGGTGTTATGTCCCACTTTCTATTTATCTGTTTAGGTTTGCTTCGTTTGGTGATGTCATTTCCTGTTCTTTTTCTCAGATGATGGTAGATTGATTTGGAGCCAATGTGTTTGTTGATGCAGTTCCGGTTGGAATGCCATGCTTCTAGGGATTCTAAGGCTTCTCAAAACTCGCTTGAAATGTGTAACCTAACTAATTATAGAGAAATGTGTGGCAAGAGACTGAAGCTGAAAGCCATCATATTTCCAGTGTTTTTATTTGTATTGAGTATCTCTGAATCTTTAAATATCTCCTTTTCATTATATCTGCTATATTTTAAGTTTGTCTTACCTAAAAATTTGAACCCTTACATTACAATTTTTCTGGATCAATTTCTTTTCATAATCTTGAAATAAAATAAATCATGGTGAGGACTTCTTTTCTCAATAGAAACTGAGTTAGAAACAAACTTCCCGGACCTTTTTTCATGAATTCCTACTGGCTGAACTTATCGTGCTTTTTCCCTCAAAGGGATCAATGCATTTATCGTATTAATTTTAACACCCCATTTTCAACGCCTTCCACCACAAGAATGTGTAATTTTTTTAAAGAGGGTTTTAGCTTAGTACTTCTCCAAGTCATATTTACCTTCTGCCATTCCACGACTAAAAATATCTGACCAATAACTGCAGTCTGTACTGCAAGGAAGCACGTGCGATTTTTGTAAGCGGGGAGGTGCAAAACCCACTGGTATGAGAATGGAAGAGAGCCCAGAAGCCTGTATATATGTGTGTGTTGTGAGGGGCAGGACCCTGAAAACTCTCTTCTGGGAAATACCTGAAGAAAGGGATTTTTACACACGTGCAGACATGCCACGCCCTCCCCGCCCTCCTGTTCTCACCTGGGTCCCAGTGTCGTTTTCCCAACCCCCCACCCCCCACACTCCTGGTTTGTGTCACCTGACCTAATAATTTGACCATTAGAATCCATAATTTGGCACTAGTCTCAATTTTTATTTTCTCTGAGCGCATTAATACATAACAGGAATTTGAATTTCTGATTTTTACGCTGATGAGAGAATTGCTTTCATGGATAAAGCACAATTTATCGGTGAAGGCAGAAAGTTTTATTCTATATTCAAAAGATTGAAAAGCTTCATGTTTGAATTAATTGTGGAGGCATGCAAAGAGGTAAGTTAGTCTTTGGTAGAGTTGGCCCCTATAAACTGAATTCTTTTTCCTAACGTATAATCATTCACAGAATTGTGATTCCTTTGGTCTGTACAATTGATTTGGTGCAAGCCTTTCACTGTAGAATTAAGTACATGATAAAATCAAAACAAATTATGTAATTTAATCAAAAAAGTGTAATCATTTTCATACTGCCACAGAAGTTAAGTTCTTGCACGTGTGTTTAGGTTGCCATCGCCTGCCATTACCGGATAGCAACAAAGGACAGCAAGACCGTATTTGGCACTCCGGAAGTTATGCTTGGCTTACTGCCAGGAGCTGGTGGTACTCAGCGGCTACCAAAGATGGTAATTTATTTTTAATGTTTAAAGTCAGTTGTAATGCAGACTGCAATGACTGCATTGTTTTTAGTCATCAAACTTAGTGCAAAATTCAAGCATAAGCAAAAGTGGAATCAGTATAATTTTAAGAAAAATACCAAACATAATGGACCAAAGGGCCTTTGACTGAAATTCACTCTAAAATTTTTTGTAACAACCTTCAAATGATGTTCTGGCAATACCTGAGAAAATGTGTAGCTAACCAGGAGAAATATTTGTGTTAGATTGGTCGGAGCATGAATTTCGAGATTTGATCAATAAGTTGATCCTTGAGACTGTCTTGTTGTAAACTCTTTGCAATATTGGCCACAGTACTTACGTGCATATCAAAAGTTAAGAAAGAGGTAGCTAAGGCATACGTTTTACTGACTGTGTGAAATTCTGTCAGAGGACAGATACACGGCTTCTCTTACTTCTACATTTAATTAGGGATGTAAAACAAGTCAAAAAAACTATAGATCAGTTTACTTGTTTGTGGTGGGAAAACGATGAAATCTTTACTCAAAGGTATAAATGAAAAAGACTACTAAAGAGTAATACAAGAATGAAACTGCACATATTATAAAAAGAACACTTGTGCTTGACCAAATGTAGTGAAGGAAGTAACAAAGGAGAGATGTGGGTAATACAAGATATACAATATATCAAGGTTTTTGAAAGGTCTTCAACAATTACTGCATGCTGAACAAGTGACCAATGACTAATGTGAAGTAATTGAATGGGGTTCAACTGGGCTACGAAACATTGGAAATTACTTTCCTCAGGGATTGATTTTGAACCATTGTTCATGACGTACTGGATTAACTTGAACTTGGGAATCGTAAGTACAATTTCAAAATGTGTCAAGTTTGGAGGTGTAGTTACTACAAACGAAAAATGTGATAAAGTGCAAGAAGATATTAATAAGTTTGCCATTGTGCAAGTAGGTGAATTTCAATATCGATGCATGAGAGATGAGGCATTTTGCTAGCAAGAATAGGGTGGCCGCATACTGCTGAATATTAAGAGTGAATGGAGTGGAGGACCAAATGGATCTTTGTGCTCAAATACTTTTTAAAGTGGTGAAATAGATTACTAAGGCCATGAAGAGAGAGCAAGCAAACACCAGGCTTCATTTCTCAAGCTATAAAATTTAAAAACAGTTTATAATATAATCCAATCTTGAACAATTCCGGTAGGATTTATTTTTTTAAGCCACGAGTTCTGTATAGATGGGTGCACAGACAAACATTTCTGCAGTCATCAGAAAGACGTCAGGATAGTGTGTTGCTCCCTGTCTTGGAGAGGGTGCAGAATATTCTGAAAGTGGAGAATGACCAGCAGGACATCATGGCACACGTTGGTACTGATGACATGGTTTGGGAACAGGATGAGATATTGCAGAGAGGTATGACGAAACTAAGTAGGTGGTTAAAAAGTAGAACATTGAGGCAAGTAATATCTGGACTATTACTGGTGCCACGTGCTAGTGAGTGTGGGAATAGGAGGGTAGAACAGATGAATGCTTGGATGAGGAGCTGGTGCAGGGAAGCAAAGATTCACATTTTTGTGAACCATTGAGATCTCAAAGGATAGCAATGTATAAGAGGGACAGGTTGCAAGGGCATCAATATTCTTGCAGGGAGATATGCTACTGCTGCTCAAGAGGCTTTAAACTGGTAAAGTGTGATGGGAACCAAAGAGATAGTGAGAAAATGCTGAAGCTGGCACAGTTCACAAGGGGAGCAAGTCAAACAGTCAAGGTAGACCAGAGCTTAGCAGAGATCGAGGCAAGACTGAAAAATTCAACTGGACGCCTGATAGGTAAGGCAGGTGAACTTTGGGTATTACTGAGAATGTGGGACTGGGATAACGTAGCTATTATAGAAACATGGCTCAGATGGACAGGACTGGCAGCTTAATGTTCTGGGGTGTAGATGCTGTAGGAAGGATCGAAAAGGAGACGAAAGAGTAGGGAGAGGTAAGATAGTTGCTTAAAAAGAAACTTAACTCGTGAGACAGTCCTACTTGATTCGGTGGCGGGAATGGTGACAGCGCAAGCTCGGAAGTGAACTACTATATTTGGGCATTGTCTGAATCTGAAGCACTACAAGTGCAGTGTCTCCCACCCATCCTCCTCCCTGAGCCAAAACAAAAAGACTCTGGAGAGTGAGTAAGGTAGGTGAGGGATAATGGGAACTGCAGATGCTGGAGATTGCAAGATAATAAAATGTGAGGCTGGATGAACACAGCAGGCCAAGCAGCATCTCAGGAGCACAAAAGCTGACGTTTCGGGCCTAGACCCTTCTTCAGAGAGGGGGATGGGGGGAGGGAACTGGAATAAATAGGGAGAGAGGGGGAGGCGGACCGAAGATGGAGAGTAAAGAAGATAGGTGGAGAGGGTGTAGGTGGGGAGGTAGGGAGGGGATAGGTCAGTCCAGGGAAGACGGACAGGTCAAGGAGGTGGGATGAGGTTAGTAGGTAGCTGGGGGTGCGGCTTGGGGTGGGAGGAAGGGATGGGTGAGAGGAAGAACCGGTTAGGGAGGCAGAGACAGGTTGGACTGGTTTTGGGATGCAGTGGGTGGGGGGGAAGAGCTGGGCTGGTTGTGTGGTGCAGTGGGGGGAGGGGATGAACTGGGCTGGTTTAGGGATGCAGTGGGGGAAGGGGAGATTTTGAAACTGGTGAAGTCCACATTGATACCAACCTAACCCTATCGCAGGTTTTTAATTCTTTTGGTATTCTAGCATCGAGGAATTTTTCTTTTTTGTTTGGGCAGGAAGCTGTCAGAGGGAGGAAAGTATCAACCGAAGTAATTAACTCATTATAATAAATTAGATAAACTAATTAACTAAGTGGAGATGGCTGGACAGGTGATGTGCTCTAGCTGTATGATGTGGGAGCTGGCTGATGCCATCGCGAGCTGCAGTGACCATATTTGCAGCAAGTGTTGGTTGCTCAAGGAACTTCGGCTTCAAGTTGATGAGCTGGAATCAGAGCTTCAAACGCTGCGACACATCTAGGAGGGTGAGAAGTACTTGCGTGAGTTGTTTCAGGAGGCAGTCACACCTGGTAGATGAAGTAATTCAAATTTGGTCAGTGGCCAGGAACAGCAGGGTGTGACTGTAAGCAGTGGTAGAGGGATCCTGCAACCAAGAACAGAGGAGCCGAAGCTCTTGACCTTGTCCAACACGTATGAGGTACTTACTCCCTTAGTCGATGAGGAAAAGGACTGCAGGGAGGATGAGCCAACTGACCACTGCACCGTGGTGAGGGAGGCCATTCAAGAAGGGACAGCAAAAAGGCAGGTGGTAGTTGTAGGGGATTCTATAATTATGGTGATAGTATCTTTTGTAAGCAGGATTGAGAGTCCCGCGTGGTGTGTTGCCTGCCCAGTGCCAGCATTAGGGATATCTCTGACTGGCTTGAAAGGATATTGGAGCAGGGGGGTGGTGAGGACCCAAGTGTTGTGGTCCACCTCAGAACAAACAACATAGGCGACTAGGAAAGAGGACCTGTTCAGAGATTATCAGCAGTTAGGAACCAAATTAAAGAACAGGTCCTCAAGGGTTATAATCTCTGGATTACTGCCTGAGCCACATGTTAATTGGCGTAGGGATATGAGAAGAAGGGAAGTAAACCCATGGCTAAAAGAGTGGAGCGAGAAGGAGGGGCTCCTTTTCATGGAGCACTAGTATCAGTATTGGAATAGGAGGGATCTGTACTGTTTGGACAGTCTCCACCTGAATTGAGCTGGGGTCATTGTTCAAGTGAAAAGGGTAAATAGGTTGGTCAACAGAACTTTAAACTAGAAAGTGGGAGGGGGAAGGGAATGGTGAAACTTGCCCTGGTGGAAACAAAGCAGTAGATTCAACTAAGTGGAAAAATAGGAAAGAAATGACAGGGAAGGAGAACTCAGGAGAGGTTATTGAAATCTCCAGCACACGGACAAATAGGACAGAATGTTTGGACCAGGCTAACAATGAAACATTGGGATAACGAATGAAAATGAGAAGAGGGAGGGTTAATACGGGATTGAAGATGTTATATCTGAATGCACGCAGTATAAGGAATAAGGTAAATGAGCTTGTGGCACAGATTGAAACTGGCAGGTATGATGTGGTAGGCATCACCGAGACATGTCTGCAAGGGGACCAGGATTGGGAACTGAATATGCAACGGTGTGCATCCTATCGAAAAGATAGGCAGGTGGTCTGAGGGGGTGGGGTTGCCTTATTAGTGAGAAATGAAATTAAATCAGTAGGAAGGTAAGATGTGCGGTCAGATGGTGTGGAATCCGTGTAAGTAAAATTAAGACCGTAAGACATAGGAGTGGAAGCAAGGCCATTCAGCCCATCGAGTCCACTCCGCCATTTAAATCATGGCTGATGGGCATTTCAACTCCACTTCCCTGCACTCTCCCCGTAGCCCTTGATTCCTTGTGAGATCAAGAATTTGTCGATCTCTGCCTTGAAGGCGTCCAACGTCCCGGCCTCCACTGCTCTCCGTGAATCGATGAACTGCAAAGGTAAAACAACCATAGTTGGAGTTGTGTACATGCTTCCAAACAGTCGTCAGGAGCTGGAGCGCAAGATACACCAGAAGATAGAAAAGCTGTGTCAGAAAGGCAAAGCCACAGCCATCAGGGGGGATTTCAATATGCAGGTGAATTGGGAAAATTATATTGGTAGTGCACTGCAAGAAAAAGAGTTTGTGGAATGTCTACGATATGGCTTTTTGGAGCAGCTCGTGGTGGAGCCCCCAAGGGTACGGGCAGTACTGAATTTAGTGTTGTGCAATGAGGCAGACTTGATAAGACAGCTTAAGGTAAAGCAACCCTTCAGAGGCAGTGATCATAAGATGATAGAATTTACTCTGTAATTTGAGATGGAGAAGTTAGAATCAGAGATAACGGTGTTACAGCTGAGTAAAGGCGACTGCAGAGGTATGAGAGAGGAGCTGGGAGGATTGACTGGAAGAGGAGCCTATCAAGAAAGAGAGTGAACGGCAATGGCAAGAGTTTCTGGGAATAATTCAAGAGACACAGCAAAAATTCAACTCTAGGAAAAAAGAAGCAAAGAGGATGAGGCAACCATGGCTGACTAAGGAAATCAGGGATAGCATAAAAGCAAAAGAGAAGGCATATGATGTGGTGAAGGGCAGTGGGAAACCAGAGGACTGAGAAGCTTACAAAGATCAACAGAGGGCAACAGAAAAAAATGAGGGAGCAGATTAAATATGAGGGTAGGCTAGCCACTAATATAAATGAAGACTGCAAGAGTTTTTTCAGGTGTGTATATATAGGGCAAAAGCGGATATTGGACCACTGGAAAATGACGATGGAGAAATGGTAGTGGTGAACAAGGAAATGGCTGAGTAACAGAATAATTACTTCGCATCAGTTTTCTTGGTGGAAGACAAGAGTAATATCCCAAAAATTCAATAGAGTCAGGGACCAGAGCTGTGTATGGTGGCCAGCACCAAGAAAAAAGTGGTAGTGAAACTGATTGGCCTGAATGTGGACAAATCACCTGGACCCGATGGACTATACCCCAGAGTTCTAAAGGAGATAGCTGAAGAGATAGTGGAAGCATTAGTGGTGATCTTTCAAGAATCGCTGGAGTCAGAGAGGGTCCCAGAGGACTGGAAAATCGCGAACATGGCACCCCTGTTTAAAAATGGTATAAGGCAAAAGATGGAAAATTAAAGGTCGATTAGCCTAACCTCAGTCATAGGTAAGAATTTGGAGTCTATTCTAAGAGATGAGATTTCTGAATATTTGAAAGTGTACACTAACATAGGGCCACGTCGCATGGTTTCATCAAGGGGAGGTCATGCTTGATAAATCTTTTGGGGAAGTAATGAGCAGGGTAGACTGAGGAGATCCAATGGATGTTATCTACCTAGACTTCAAAAAGGCCTTTGATAAGGTGCCATACAGGAGGCTGCTAAATAAGTTAAGGGCCCGTGGTGTTATAGGCAAGGTGCTAGCATGGATAGAAGATTGGCTGTCTGGCAGAAAGCAGAGAGTGGGGTTAAAGGGGTCTTTCTCAGGATGGCACCCAGTGACAAGTGGTGTCCGCTAGGGTCAGTGTTGGGACCACAACTTTTCACTTTATGTATAAATGATCTAGATGAAGGAACTGTGGGCAGGATGGCTAAGTTTGTAGATGATACAAAGATGGGTGGAGGGACAGGTCGTATTGAGGAGGTGGGAGGCTGCCGAAGGATTTGGACAGGTTAGGAGAGTGGGCAAAGAAGTGGCAGATCGAGTACAATGTGCGAAAATGTGAGGTCATGCACTTAGGTCAGAAAAATAAAAGCACAGACTGTTTTCTAGATTGGGACAAAATTTAGAAGTCAGAAGGACAAAGAGGCTTGGGAGTTCTAGTCCAGGGTTCTCTCAAGGTAAACTTGCAGGTTGAGTCAGTAGTCAGGAAGGCAAATGTAATGTTGGAATTTATTTTGAGAGAACTTGAAGCAGGGATGCACGGCTGAGGCTTTATAAGGCTCTGAGCAGGCCACATTTGGAATATTGTGTGCAGTTTTTGGGCCCATTATCTCAGGAAGGATATACTAGCCCTCGAGCAGATTCAGAGGAGGCTCGCAAGAGTGGCCCCAGGAATGGAAAGCTTAACATATAAGGAACGTTTTGGACTTGGGGACTAAAATCATTGGAGTTTAGAAGGATGAGGGGGGAATCTAATTGAAACTTCAAGAATACTGAATAGCCTGGACCAAGTGGGTGTTGGGAAGATGCTTCCATTGGCAGAAGAGTATCGGACTCAATGGGCACAGTTTTAGAGTAAAGGGAAGACCTTTTAGAACAGAGGTATGGAGAAACTTCGTCAGCCAGAGTGGTGAATTTATGCAATTCACTGCCACAGAAGGCTGTGGAGGCCAGGTCATTGAGTACTTTTAGGACTGAGATAGATAAGTCCTTACTTATCCAGGGGATCAAGGGTTACGGGAAGAAAGCAGGAGAATGGGGTTGAGGATCTAATCAGCCATGATTGAATGGTGGAGCAGACTTGATGGGCTAAATGGCCTAATTTCTGCTCCTGGGTCTTATGGTCTTACAGAGAGTGGCGTTTTTGGTTGGAGACAGCACTATGACTGTACTTCGGGAGAATATTCCTGGGAGAACATCTAATGAAATTTCATGGTAGACCAGAAAGGGATGATCGACTTGTTGGGAGCGCATTCCAAACCCCTCCCCTAACAGTGGGAAATTGAGAAGCAAATATGTAACAAGAATAACCTTGTAATGGTAGGGGCTTTTAACTTTTCCAAACATCGACTTTTTCTCTCACAGTGTTAATGGGTTGGATGGGGAGGAATTTAAGTGTACAAGAAAGCCTTCTGATTCAGTTTGTGGATGTACCTATTAGAAAAGGAGTAACAATTGACTGACTGGGAAATGAAGCAGGCCAAGTGACTGAGGTGTCATTGAAGGAGCACCTTAGGGCAAGTGATCATGCTATTGTTAGTTACAAAATAGTTATGAAAAAGGATAGGGCTGATCAAAAAGTTCAGTTTCGGGCCTCGATCCTTCTTCAGATTTCTGGGTCTCAGCCCGAAACGTCAGCCTTCCTGCTCCTCTGATGCTGCTTGGCCTGCTGTGTTCACCTACCTTGTTATCTAGGGACAAAACAGGGCCTATCAGTATTTACTTGGGAGAGGGTTATGGAAGCTCCGGAAATTGTTGAATTCAAGAGTTCATATTACAGAAGAGTAAGTGCTGGAAGTCTTAAAATATAGAAAGGTAGATAAATCCCCGGGACCTGATTAAATGTTTCCTAGAATTTTGTGGGAAGCTGGGGAAGAAATTGCTGACCTCTTTGCTGAGATATTTATACCATTGACAGCCATTGGTAGATGGTGGAAGACTGGAGGTTGGCTAATGAGGTGCCATTGTTTATGAAAGACTCTCAGCGAAAAGCTGGGTAAGTATAGCTCGGAGAGCCTTCTCTCCGAGTTGGCTAAGTTATAGAGTTACAGCACTGAGACAGGCCCTTTGGCCCAAACTGGTCTGTGCCGACCAAAATGTCTAACCACACTAACCCAATTTTCCTGCATTTGACCCGTATCCTTCTGAGTCCTTCCCATCCATATATCCATCCAAATCCGTTCTTAATGTTGTTCATGTACCTGCCTCATCTACTCCACTGGCAACCCATTCCCATATGTACACCACCCTCTGTGTAAAAAAAAAACAAATTGCCTCTCAGGTTCCCATGTATTCCTTCTACTCTTACCTTAAACTGATGCCCTTTAGTCCTCGATTCCCCAACCCTGAGTAAAGCACTGAATGCGTTCATCGTATCCATGTCTCTCATGATCTTATACGCTTCTATAAGATCCCCTGCCTCAGTCTTCTATGCACAAAGAAAAAAGTCCTAGCTTGTCGGACCTCTCCTTCTAACTCAGTCCCTTGTCAAGGCAACATCCTTGGCAATTTCTTCTGCACTCTTTCCAGTTTAATGACATCTTTCCTGTAGCAAGGTGACCAAAACTGAATACAATACTCCAAGTGTGGCCTCACCAATGTCCTGTACAACTGCAACAAAACTTCCAAATTTCTATACTCAGTGTGCTAAAAGCATTCTGCACCGCCCTGTCTACCTGTGACTCCACTTCCAGAGAACCATGCACCTGAACTCCTTAAGGCCCCACCATTCACCTTCAAATTCTGACCTTGATTTGACTTTCCAAAATGCAACACTTGACGCTTATCTGTATTAAACTCCAGTTGCCTTTTCTTGGCCCTCTTTCCCAGGTGCTATGATCCTCCTGCGACTTTTATATTTTTTTATGTATCCTGTTTTCCAGCTATCCCTGGATTCCATGTGATCCAATCTTCCAGAGCAGCCTACTATGTGGAACCTTATTAAAGGTCTTACTGAAATCCATATAGACTATGTTTAATGACTGTCCTCATTAACCTTCATGGTTACTTCATCAAAGAACTTAACAAATTTGTGAGGCATGATCTCCCATGCATTGAGCCATGCTGAGCTCTCCTTGTAGGCCCGAAACGTCAGCTTTTGTGCTCCTAAGATGCTGCTTGGCCTGCTGTGTTCTCCAGCTCCACACTTTCTTATCTCGGATTCTCCAGCATCTGCAGTTCCCATTATCTCGGCTCCTAATTAAACCATGTCTTTCCAAATGCATGTATATCTTATGCGTCAGCATCTCCTTGTAGAGCTAGCAAATCTGCCTGCCAGGATATTTTCTCCCTCCAGTTCAGGTGTACGCCGTCCCTCTTGAACGCGTCACCTCTGCCCTGGAAAAGATCCCAATGTTCTGGGAATCTAAATCCCTGTCCCCTGCACCAAATCTTTACCAAGACATTCAGCTGCCATATCGTCCTGTTCTTGCCCTCATTAGCACGCGGCACTGGATGTATTCTGGAGATTACCACCGTCACGGTCGTGGTTTTTGAAATATTTCCTAGCCCTCTACAATCATTCTGCAGGACCACATCCCTATTTCTACTTATGTCATTTGTGCCACTGTACACATTGACTTCTGGCTGCTCCTCCTCCCCCTGGAGAAGTTGTTGGAGGGGATTCTGAGGGACAGGATTTAAATACATTTGGAAAGGCAAGGAATGATGAAGGTTAGGTTAGATTAGATTCGCTACAGTGTGGGAACAGGCCCTTTGGCCCAACAGGCCCACGCCGCTCCTTGCAGTATCCCACCCAGACTCATTCCCCATAACCCACACACCCGTGAACACTATAGGCAATTTGGCACGGCCAATCCACCTAGCCTGCACATCTTTGGTCTGTGGGAGGAAACCGGAGCACCCGGAGGAAACCGATGGTTCACATGGGAAATCGTGTCGGACTGACATGATTGAGTTTTTGAACAGGTGATGGAGAATTGACGTAGACAGAGCAGTATGGACTTCACAAAGTGTTTGACAAGGTTCTAGAAGGTACACTTGTTAGTAAGGTTGAATCACAAGGGATCCAGGGAGAGTGAACCAATTGTGTACAAAATTGGCTTGAATGTTAAGAGACAGAGGGTTACCACAAGGATCAGTGCTGGGTCCACTGCATTTTGTCATTTATGTAAGTGATTTGGATGTGAATATAGGAGGTATGGTTTGTAAGTTTACAGATAAAACCAAATAGGTGGTGTAGTGGACAGTGAAGGAGATTGCCTCGGAGTACAATGGGACCTTGGTCAGATAGGCAAATGAGCTGACAAGTGGCAGATGGAGATAATGGGAACTGCAGATGCTGGAGAATCCAAGATAATAAAATGTGAGGCTGGATGAACACAGCAGGCCAAGCAGCACTGCTTGGCCTGCTGTGTTCATCCAGCCTCACATTTTATTAAGTGACAGATGGAGTTTAATTTAAATAAATAAGAGGTGTTGCATTTTGGTAAGACAAACCCGGGTAGGACTTTTATAGTTAATGCTAGGGCCCTGGTGAGTGTAGCTGAGCAAAGAGAACAAGAGGTGCAAGTGCATAGTGTAGGTGGACAGGGTGGTGAAGAAGGCATTTGGTATGCTTACCTTAGTATCAGAGATAATGGGAACTGCAGATGCTGGAGAATTCCAAGATAATAAAATGTGAGGCTGGATGAACACAGCAGACCAAGCAGCATCTCAGGAGCACAAAAGCTGACATTTCGGGCCTAGACCCTTCATCAGAGAGGAGGATGGGGAGAGGGAACTGGAATAAATAGGGAGAGAGGGGAGGCGGACCGAAGATGGAGAGTAAAGAAGATAGGTGGAGAGAGTATAGGTGGGGAGGTAGGGAGGGGATAGGTCAGTCCAGGGAAGACGGACAGGTCAAGGAGGTGGGATGAGGTTAGAAGGTAGATGGGGGTGCGGCTTGGGGTGGGAGGAAGGGATGTGTGAGAGGAAGAACCGGTTAGGGAGGCAGAGACAGGTTGGACTGGTTTTGGGATGCAGTGGGTGGGGGGGGGAAGAGCTGGGCTGGTTGTGTGGTGCAGTGGGGGGAGGGGACGAACTGGGCTGGTTTAGGGATGCAGTAGGGGAAGGGGAGATTTTGAAACTGGTGAAGTCCACATTGATACCATATGGCTGCAGGGTTCCCAGGCGGAATATGAGTTGCTGTTCCTGCAACCTTCGGGTGGCATCATTGTGGCAGTGCAGGAGGCCCATTGATGGACATCTCATCTAGAGAATGGGAGGGGGACTGGAAATGGTTTGCGACTGGGAGGTGCAGTTGTTTGTTGCGAACTGAGCGGAGGTGTTCTGCAAAGCGGTCCCCAAGTCTCCGCTTGGTTTCCCCAATGTAGAGGAAGCCGCACCGGGTACAGTGGATGCAGTATACCACATTGGCAGATGTGCAGGTGAACCTCTGCTTAATGTGGAATGTCATCTTGGGGCCTGGGATAGGGGTGAGGGAGGAGGTGTGGGGGGTGTAGCATTTCCTGCGGTTGCAGGGGAAGGTGCCAGGTGTGGTGGGGTTGGAGGGGAGTGTGGAGCGAACAAGGGAGTCACGGAGAGAGTGGTCTCTCCAGAAAGCAGATAGGGGTGGGGATGGAAAAATGTCTTGGGTGGTGGGGTCGGATTGTAAATGGCGGAAGTGTCGGAGGATGATGAGTTGTATCCGGAGGTTGGTAGGGTGGTGTGTGAGAACGAGGGGGATCCTCTTAGGGCGGTTGTGGCGGCGGCGGGGTGTGAGGGATGTGTTGCGGGAAATACGGGAGACGCGGTCAAGGGCGTTCTCGATCACTGTGGGGGGAAAGTTGCGGTCCTTAAAGAACTTGGACATCTGGGATGTGCGGGAGTGGAATGTCTTATCGTGGGAGCAGATGCGGCGGAGGCGGAGGAATTGGGAATAGGGGATGGAATTTTTGCTGGAGGGTGGGTGGGAGGAGGTGTATTCTAGGTAGCTGTGGGAGTCGGTGGGCTTGAAATGGACATCAGTTACAAGCTGGTTGCCTGAGATGGAGACTGAGAGGTCCAGGAAGGTGAGGGATGTGCTGGAGATGGCCCAGGTGAACTGAAGGTTGGGGTGGAAGGTGTTGGTGAAGTGGATGAACTGTTCGAGCTCCTCTGGGGAGCAAGAGGCGGCGCCGATACAGTCATCAATGTACCGGAGGAAGAGGTGGGGTTTGGGGCCTGTGTAGGTGTGGAAGAGGGACTGTTCTTTACTCTCGATCTTCGGTCCGCCTCCCCCTCTCTCCCTATTTATTCCAGTTTCCTCTCCCCATCCCCCTCTCTGATGAAGGGTCTAGGCCCGAAACGTCAGCTTTTGTGCTCCTGAGATGCTGCTTGGCCTGCTGTGTTCATCCAGCCTCACATTTTATTATCTTGGTATGCTTACCTTCATTGGCCAGTGCATTGAGTGTGCAACTTAGCGTGTTATGTTGGATCTGTAGAGGACATTGTTGAGTTCACTTGCAGAATGCTACTTAGAATTCTGGTCACCCTTCTATAGGAAGGATGTTGTTAAACTTGAGAGGGTGCAGAAAAGATTTACAAGGATGTTGCCAGGGTTGGAGGATGTGAATTCTCATGAGAGACTGCATAAGCTGGGGCTTTTTTCTCAAGGAGCATCCTTACAGAAGTTTATAAAACCATGAGGGGTATTGATAGGATGAGTTGCCGTGGTCTTTTGCCTACGTTAAGGGAGTCCAAAACGAGAGGGCATTGGTTTAAAGGTGAGATGGAAAAGATTTAAAAAGGACCTGTGGGCAATGTTTTCATGCAGAGGAACAAGCTGCCAGTCTAAGTAGCAGAGGCGGTGCAATTACAATATTTAAAAGGCATCGTGTATGAGTAGGAAGAGTTTAGAGGGATTTGGGCCGAATACTGACAAATGAGATTGGGTCGGATTGGGATGTCTGGTCAGCACAAACAAGTTGGACCAAAGAATCTGTTTCTGTGCTCTGTCATGATAACTGCTGTGGTGAGCATATAGAACCTGATGGCACAACGTATACTTGAGAGAAATAGCTAGAAAAACACACGAAGGCGAAAACATTAGCAGCATCTGCTTCTATGGGATGGGGAATTAGGTTTGGAGAAAACTAGTATTGAATATAAATACTGGTTATTTGAATTGAATGAACCATTTCTGTGTAATAGATGTTGTATGCCAATGACCTGATTTTCCCTTTTAAATGGTTTATTATCAGGTTGGTCTTCCTAATGCTTTCGATATGATGTTGACCGGGAAAAATATCCGGGCAGATAAAGCTAAGAAGATGGGTTTGGTTGACCAACTAGTTTCTCCCCTTGGTAAGCTTCTCTTCAAAAATATCTGAGAACAATAATTCCGGCTTAGTAATAGCAAGTGTATTAAATTGCCCATTGATTTTGCTAACCCTGAACCAAGCTTGACAATATATAAAATACTTCATGCACGTATCATCTTTTCCTTCTCGATTTTGTGAAGCAGTAATTTGATATTGCATTAATCTTAACAATTATACTTCACATGATTGTGTTCAAAAAGATATTTGAAATATATGGCATCTGAAACTAACTTTTTAAAATGGAGAGTCATCGAGTTAGAGGCCTGCACTGGACAGAGTAAGTGGGATGAAACTGATGCTACTCGTGAAAGAATCTCGAGCAAAAGCAATATCATAAAGTTAAGTACTTTTCATGCAGCAGATTGTTAGAGTATGGAAGGAAACACAGCCCATTATGTCTGTCCCAGCTCCGTGACTTATTAAGTCACTTAATGCAATCCTCCTATCATCTGTCCATTATCCTGCACGTTTTTCTTTTCAGACAACAGTCTGAACCCCTTCTTGTATCCTTCAATTGAATCTGCCTTTGCCGTGCTCTGAGATGCCTTAACCACTCGCTGCAAGAAAACCTCTTTTCTCATATCACCGTTGCTTCTTTTGCTAATTAATCCATGAAGTTAGTGATATTTACCCAAGTCGAAACGTTGAAGAGGCACCGTTAAAATGTTTTGGTAAAAAAAAAATCTGCATTCTAGCGTGAATTCATCTTGTGGTTTCTTAGAATGTGAATAATTTCTTTATCAAATAAATAATATGCAGTGTTTCATAAATTTTTGTAGGCCCTGGCCTGAAAAATCCAGAGGAGAGAACAATGGAATACCTGGAAGAAGTAGCAATTGCTTGTGCTAGAGGGCTAGTAAATAAGCAGATCTCCGTTCAAAAGAAGAAAACACTTGTTGACAGTAAGTATTTGCAACTGCAAAGCAGTACTTTTTTTTTCTGTACCATAGTTTTTAAGTTACTATTAATGTTGATTTTTAACTATTCTTTCATGCTAAGTTTCACAAGTTCCTCTAAAATTTGTCTGGTTTGCCAAATGGGAGCTTCCGCATTTAATTTGGAATCCTTGTGGTCTAGTATTCAAGGTTTTACTACCACAATGCTGTAGTCTGATTTTTTTTTAAATGATTCAAAACCTCCCATTTATTGGCAACTAAAATTAAGCCCTGTCTATATATTGCACTTTCCCATGAAAATTAGTTTCTCGAAAAAAAGTAAAAAGAAACCATTTACTTCAGCAGATTATTTTACAATAAAGAATTTCTTCTGTTGAGGGTTTATTCCTGTTTGCAGTCCTGAAGACTGACTTAATCATCTTTCCAGCAGCTAGCAGAACTATAAAGCTGAAAAATATTTGAGACCTAAATCCTCTGCTGAGTTTAAAATAAAATGCACTTAGTCTGATAATAAGAAATCTGTCTGGGTTAGAAATGAAATGGTATTTACCAGAGTCCCTCTCAATTCCAGATATTCATTGAATTCAAATTCCATCATTTGCCATGGCGGGATTCAGACCCGGGTCCCTGGGTTACCAGTCCAGTGAACATACCACTAGGCCATTGCCTCCCCAATGATAGGGTGAATCAAGTCGATAGAGGCAGTCTTGAGGAGGAGTTCATAGAACTCATTTGTAACTTCCTTGAACAGCATGTTCTCAAACCTACAAGCAACGTGCAATCTTAGATTTGTTTGTGTAATGAGACAGGTAAAATTAATGATCTCATAGTTAGGAATCCTCTCAGAAAGCGTGACCACAGTCTGATTGATTGATTGAATTTTGGCTACAAATGGAGTGTGAAATAGTATCATGTAAAACCAGGGTTTTATGCTTAAACAAGGGAGACTACAATGTTATGAGGAAGGAGTTAGCTTAGCCAGACTGTGAACATAAGTTGGTTGGTGGAACAGTGGAAGGCTTTTAAAGAGATTTTTCACAGTGCTCAAAAAAAGAATATTCTGGTCAAAAACAAGGATAGCAAGGGTAAAAAGAGGCAGCCTTGGGTAACTAAGGAAATAAAGGAAGGCATCCAGTTAAAGCTCAGGCTTACAAAGTAATCAAGAGTAGTGGGAAACATGAAGATTGGGAAAACTTTAAAAAGCAACAAAGAACCATGAGGCAAGAAATAAAGAAAGGAAACATAGATTATGAATGCAACTAGCACAGAATATAAAAACAGACAGGAAAAATTTTTATAAATATGTACAATGGAAAAGGCTGGCTCAAGTGGATGTAAGTTGCTTACAAGATGAGAGTTAATAATTGGGTCATGCTGAAATGGCTG
Organism: Stegostoma tigrinum; assembly: GCF_030684315.1. NCBI lineage: Eukaryota > Metazoa > Chordata > Chondrichthyes > Orectolobiformes > Stegostomatidae > Stegostoma > Stegostoma tigrinum. Next base: position 132,048,299 of record NC_081357.1, on the reverse strand, counting down.
AGGCCTTTTGTGTCACTCTTCACACTGGAAACTATGTCCAACATGCTAAAGAATAATGATAAGGATATGAGATAGTATGAGAGAGTTTTCTGAAGAAGGGTCTAGGTCTGAAACATCAGCTTTTCTGCTCCTCTGATGTTCGTCCAGCTCTACACCTTGTTATCTCCTTGATAAGGATATGATGGGAAGTGAGGACTTTGATTCAATTGTTATCACTAAAAGGGTAGTTCTGAGCAAACTAGATGGTCTAAAGGGAGATAGGTTCCCTGGTCCTGATGAAAAGCATCCCAAGGTGCTGAAAAATGTGGAGGAAGTTATAGTCGATGCGTTAGTGGTAATTTACCAAAATTCACTGGACTCTGGGCATGTCCCAGTGGACTAGAACACAATAAATATCATGCTGCAGTTTTAAAAAAAGGATGTAGGCAAAAGACAGTTAACTACAGGCCAATTATGAACTTCTGGCGTGTTACTGTTTTCAGCTTGTACGGAGTGCCAGCTTATGGCAGCCTGGTAGTTCTGCAGAGCAGATTTCAAGTCCAGTTTTTATTCTTAATTAATTCTTTTCTATAATAATTTTCTTATTCTAACATTAATATTTCTAGCTAATAGTTGGTTCTTCTGCACCTTTTGGTTGTGGCTCTAGATCAAGGCTGCCCCATGAGACAAAAACCCCTCTCAAAGTATACCCTATTACGCTCCCTTGGAATCTTATGCATTCCATTACAATGGTGTCTCATTCTACTAAACTGCAACATATTGGTCCATCATTTCCTCATAAGACAACTCCTTCATCCCAGGAATTAATCACATTAATTTTTGCTGAACCACTTTCATTGCACATATATTCCTCCGTAAGCAAGGATACTGGAACTGTGCAGTCTTCAAAGTACAGTCTCAACAAAGCCTGTACAATTTTGGATAAATTTCCCTCATTTTGTACTACATTCCCCTTGCAATTAAGGCCAGTGTTCCATTTTCCTTCCTAATTAGTTGCTGTACCTGCATTCTAATTTCATGTGGCTGAAGTATAAGAACAGCCAATCTCTTTACTGCAGAATTCTGCAAACAATGGCAGGATTCTTGGCAGTGTGAAGGAACAGAGGGATCTTGAGGCCCATGTTCATAAATCCCTCAAAGTTGTTATCCAAGTTGATAGGGTTGTAAAGAAGGCGTATGGTGTGTTGGTTCTCATTGACGGGAATTGAGCTGCAGCTCTATAAAACCAATGTTTGACTGCACTTGGAACATGGTGTTCAGTTCTGTCGCCTTATTATAGGAAGGATGTAGAAGTTTTCGGGAGAATGCAGTGGTGATTTACAAGGATGCTGCCTGAACTGGAGGACAGGTCTTATGAGGAAAGGTTGAAGGAGCTAGGACTTTTCTCGTTGGAGCAGAAAAGGATGAGAGGTGCCTTGATAGAGGTGTACATGATGATGAGAAGCATAGATAGGGTGGGTAACCAGAGACTTTTTCCCAGGGTGGAAATAATTATTATGAGGGGGCATAATTTTAAGGTGATTGGAAGAAGGTATAGGAGAGATATCAGACGTAGGTTCTTTGCACAGAACGGTGGACGCATGGAATGCACTGCTGGCAGTGTTCGTGCAGTTCGATGCTTAAGGGACATTTATGTGACTCTTGGATAGCTGCTTGAATGAAAGTGAAATGTCGTGAATGCAGGGTAGTTTGACCTTAGAGTAGGATAATAGGTCAGCACAACATCATGGGCTGAAGGGCCTGTACTGTGCTATTCTGTTCTGTGTTCTATTTTCCCCATTGAAATTATGTTTTGCTTTGTAATTAACCAAGTCAAAGTGAACAACCCCTCATTATCCGACATTGTGCTCCATCTGCTAATTCTGTTCCCACTCACTAACTGTACCTATATCTCTTTGCAAATTCTGTCCTCCTCACAACTTAGTTTCTAAACTATCTTTGGCCAGTAGCAAGTCTGGCTGCAATATTGTCCATCTGCTCCTGTGGGACAGCGGTAATATCCCTTCTGCTGGGCCAGGCAACTCGGGTTCAAGTCCCACCTGATTCAGAACTGTCTTTGGGCGACATGGTGACTCAATGGTTAGCACTGCTGTGTCACAGTGACAGGGGCCCGGGTTCGATTCCACCCTCGGGTGACTGTCTGTCTGTGTGGAGTTTGCCTATTCACCCCATTGTCTGCCCAGGTTTCCTCCGGGAGCTCTGGCTCCCTCCCACAGTACAAAGATGTGCAGGCTAGGTGGATTAGCCATGCTAAATTGCCCATAGCATTCATAGTGTAGATTAGGTGGGCTATAGGGGGTTGAGTCAGTGTGGACTTGTTGGGCTGAAGTGCCTGTTCCTCACCACAGGGATTCTAAGTTATTAGTATAGATCACAAGTGGCTGTAGTGCCAGCAATCTATTACACTCGATTAGATAGAGTTTGCCAAACTGAAAATGGCCCATTTATTCCAACTTTGCTTCTTGTTAATTAGTCAATCCTCCATCTCTGCTATTGTCCCTCCAAAACATAAGCTCTAAAGTGTATACTAATGTTTTAGCTGACACTGCATCTATTATCATCTGCAAATCCAAATGCACTATTTTCATTGGTTTCTCTTTGTCCATCCTGCTTATTACGTCCTCGAAGTATCCTAATACATTTGTTAGGCATAATTTCCTTTTTACAAAATCATGTTGACTCTGCCAGAAACTGCTGGAGAAATTCAGCAAATCTGGCAACACCTGTCAAGAGAAAGCAGGGATAACATTTCAGGTCTGGTGAACTCTCTCTCCGCAAATACCGCCAGTCTACTGAATTTCTCCAGCAGTTGCTACAATTTTTTTTAGATTTTTGACATCTGCAGTTCTTTGTTCTTTCATGTTTGACTCTCCCTGATGGTATTATAATTTGCTCAATGCCATGGTAGTATTTCCTTCAAATGGATTCTAGCATTTTGCCATTGTTAATTAGGCTAATTGGCTCAGAGTCGCTAGCTTTCTGTCTTCCTGCTTTCTTGAATAGTGCTGTCATATTTACAGTTTTCCAACCCTGTGACACCTTTTCAGAATCTAGAAAATGGGATTAAACCCAATGCCTCTACTACCTCCACAGCCACTTCTTTCAAGGACCTTGGATACCAGCTATCAGGCTACCAGATTTCACAATTTGGCAAATGTGTATGAATGGTTTATGAAGCCACATGGAAGAGATTGGTGAGGTGACAATGGCTATCAGAGGCAGCCCGCTGGGCACAGTGCTGCCCAAGCAAGACAAGCTGCTCCAATCTGTCTCCAGTGAAACTTTTTTTTACAAAATGTAACAACTTTTCAATGTTTTATTAATTGTGCTCAGTAATTATTGTTTTGTTATACAAAACCAATTCCATTCATATTCACCAATCCCATGTTGTTCGATCATTCCCATGCCACCCCTCTTGTGACATCTCCATGTCATTTCCAAACTCTCTTGCTACCTGTCCCTAACCTATATCTGAAAGTCTTCAGAAAACTGGGCTTCTCTGCAACAATCCTTCCAAACCACTTGGTGGGAATTGTCCATGTGTTGGCGGAATCTTCTTCATTTGGATGCAAATCCTTCTAACTCCTTACCTAAGCCACTGTCTCGCTTTCACCCTTTTTCTCTCCCTTTTAAAAACTTACTCAAATAGTCCTATACCCCTGCTGCTTCATCTATTCTTTTCCAATGCACTATATGATATTTTTAAATTACTACGTAAATACAAATTGTCTTCTCATGAGTAAAAGGGAATCTTTTCCCCCTAAGCTTTATTTTGTTTGTTGCAGCTGTGCAGTCATGGGCATTTAAGTTTCCTGTAATCAGGGAGCAAGTTTATAAAATGGTAAGAAAAAAAGTGATGGTGCAGACCAAGGGACTTTATCCTGCCCCTCTGAAGATCATTGAGGTAGGTTTAGAACAATATTTCTTGAGATTGATTAAGATTGGATGAGTAAATTGATATGAAATTCAAATTAGTGATTTAATATATTCCTTCATTTAAGGTTGTAAAAACCGGATTAGAGCAGGGATCAGATGCTGGTTATCTGGTTGAATCACAGGTAAGGTGAAAATATATTGCACAGATAATATCATGAGATTCAAGATAAGTTATTGAGAGATTGGAATTAAGTTAGAACATAGAACATAGAAAAGTACAGCACAGTACAGGCCCTTCGGCCCACGATGTTGTGCCGTGGAATAATCCTAATCCAAAAATAAAATAACCTAACCTATGTTCCCCTCAATTCACTGCTGTCCATGTACATGTCCAGCAGTCACTTAAATGTCACTAATGACTCTCCTTCCACGACTACCACTGGTAAACTATTCCATACGCTCACAACTCTCTGGGTGAAGAACCTCCCTCTGACGTCTCCTCTATACCTTCCTCCTAACACCTTAAAACTATGACCCCTCGTGGCAGTCAGTCCTGCCCTGGGGAAAAGTCTCTGGCTATCGACTCTATCCATGCCTCTCAGTTATGCCAAGAATACAGCTGTGATTCACATAGCAAATGTGCTGTGGAAGTGTTATGACAATTGATGGCGATTTCAAAACCAGTGCAAGGATACTCAATGCCAAATAGACGTGTACTTGACCAAAATTTGTAAAAACCAAAAGAACTGTGGATGCTGTAAATCAGGAACAAAAACAAAGTTGCTGGAGGCGTTCAGCAGGTATGGCAGCATCCGTGATGGGAAAAACAGAGTTAATGTTTTGGGTCAGGTGACCCGTCCTCAGAACAAAACAATCTGCATCTTCTGTCAGTCAGGCTTCTCAAGGATTCTCGTACTATTCCTCCATTCTTAGTCAATATTTTGCAATATAGCAATGTGTCACATATTGCATCTGTTTCAGGAATGCGTGTTTTCTATTGTATGTGACATAAAAGTTTAATCCTTAATACACATTTATGACTTATTTTGTTTCATAGATTTAACATCTTGCTTTAATTCAGTGACTGTAGCAAATATGCTACAAGACACAGAAGCCTTATAACAATGACTGAGAGTTTATTTAGAACGTCATTATTTGACTCATTCTGACTCTCTTAGTCGCAGTATTATAGAACCTTGATGCATATAGTTGCAGGCAGTTAGTGGAATAAAATAGTCCTTTATCATAAGCAAGGTAAAGTTGCCACAATCCAACAGTCTTGAAAACCTGAGGGGTCACCTTGCCTCATGCAAGGGCAAGGTCAGAAGTTTGACCCTTCGTGATATGGTTATCGTGCAGAGGGTTATGATATGTACGGTTTAAGTTGTTAATAACCTGTAATAAAAATTCATGATATAGCTGTTAAATATTTTGATCAGGGACCTTGGGCATGCTTTTGCATTTTCTTGTCTAGAAATTTGGTGAACTGGCGATGACAAATGAATCAAAAGCACTAACTGGACTTTATCACGGTCAAGTAGCCTGCAAGAAGAACAAATTTGGAAAACCGCAGAAAGAAACTGAGTATGTATGTTTCCTAAATTACATGGATATCTCATGTTCAGTTCTTCTAAACTTTTCAGGCATGTTCAAAGGTTTCCATTTCTTATGAGATTTTTGACATGTTTTACTGTTTGGTTTATTCTGTCGGTAATGTGGACTTTACTGGTTAGGCCAGTATTTGTGGCCTGCCCTTAGTTGCCCTTGAGAAGTTGATAGTGAACTGCTGCCTTGAACTACTGCTGTCTATTTGGTGTGCGTGCACAAACACACAATGCTGTTAGGAAAGGAGTTCCAGACTTTTGATCCCGAGATACTGAAGGAAGGACGACATACTTCAAAGTCAGGATAGTGTGCAGCATGACAGGAATCGGTAGCTCATAGCGTTCCCTGTACCTGCTGTCCTTATCCTCTAGGTGGTAGTGGTTCTCGGTTTGGAGCTGCTTTCTAAGGGTTCTTCGTGATCCTTTGCAACTTGTAGATGATAGGCATTGATGATGCAAAGAGTCAATGTGAATTTGGCACCAATCAAACAGACTGCTTTGGCCTGGATAGCAATGTGCTGCTTGTATGCTGTTTGAACTGTACTCAAATTGGTAAGTGGGGACTATATCATCACACTCGTGACTTGTACCTTGTAGGTAGCATACAGGGTCTTAGGATTGAGGAAATGAGTTACTCAGTGCAGGATTCCTAGACTCTGACCTGCTCGTGTAACCACAGTGTTTATTTTGCAGCTAAGTCAGTTTCTGGTCAGTGGTGTTCCCCAACATGTTGACAGTGGGGATTGAGCAATGATATTGCCTTTGAATGTCAAGGTGGGGGTGACGGCTGCTTTTCTCTTGTTGAAGTTGGCCGTTGTCTGGTACATTTGTGACATAATTATTATTTTCTGTTTAGTCAGCCTGGGTATTGTTGTGGTCTTAGTGCATTTGGACTTGAATTGTTTCAGTATCTGACATGTTGAAATGGTGCTGAACATTGTGTAATCATCAGTGAATGTCTCACTTCTGACCTTAGATTTGAGGGAAGCCATTGGTGAAGCATCTGCAGATGGTTGGGTCCAGGGCTATACCCTGAGGAACTCATGCAGTGATGTCCTGGAGGTGAGATGACTGACCTCCAAAAAGTGCAACCATCTTCTTGTGGTTGGTAGGCTCACTGAGCTGGCTCATTGTTCCACACATGTTTCATTACCCTACTAGGTGACATCAACAGTGCAGCATTTGAAGAAATGATGTTGTTTTCCCACCTGTTATTTAAATTCTGGTGTCCATTGAGCTGGGTTACCTCACTTTGGGTTTTCTTTTGCAGTGGAGTATATATAGGGGCTCGCTCTATCAATTTGTTGATGGCCACCTTCGTGGAGAATTCCTGTGCAGCACTTAAAAGCATCTTTGCATCCAACCTTACCACCATCTTCCTTCGTGCTTCATGTGAATCTAACGAGAGGAGTGTCTTTTACTCGATTCAAGTTGATTTCTGATTTGCTAGATGCCGTACTAGGTCAAATGCAGCCTTGATTGCAATGTGATGGAGGAAAGTTTCCTGAAATATGTCAAGGAACCAACTAGAGAATGAGCCATCCCAAGCTGGGTATTGTGTAATGAGAGAGAGTTAATTAGCAGCATTGTGGTGTGAAATCCTATGGGGAAGAATGATCATAATATGGTAGAATTTTTCATTGAGATGGAAGTGACATAATTAAACCTGAAACTAAGGCCCTGAACTGAAAGAAATCTAACTTTGGTATGAGGCATGCATTGGCTAGGACAAGCTGGCCAAGGATGATTGAGGGTTTGATGGTGGATAGCACATGAATGAGCTTTACCAGTTGTACATCCCTGTCTGGTGTGAGTATAAAACAGGGAAGGTGGCTCAACCGTGGCTAACAAGGTAAATCTGGGAGAGTGTTAAAGCCAAAGGCGAAGCATGTAAATTGGTCAGAAAAAGCAGCCAACCCAAGGACTAGCTGAAATTTAAGTTTCAGCAGAG